>NC_046166.1:23443946-23548946 GCF_011064425.1 Rattus rattus | reverse complement strand
TTATTAGATATATTTCTTTACTTACATTTCAAATGTTATTCCCCTTCCCGGTTTCCTGGTTTCCTGTTCATAAGCCCCCATCCCCTCCCCACTCCCATATGGGTATTCCCCCATATATTCCCATTACTGCCCCCCCATATTCCCCTGCACTGGGGGGGGCAACCTTGTCAGGACCAAGGGCCTCCCCTTCCACAGGTGCCCCAACAAGGCTATTCTCTGCTACATTATGCAGTTGGAGCCCTGGGTCGGTCCATGTATAGTCTTTCAGTAGTGGTTTAGTTCCTGGAAGCTTTGGTTGGTTGACATTGTTGTTTTTATGGGTTGCAAGCTTCTTCAACTCTTTCAATACTTCCTCTAATTTCCCCCCAAGGGGGTCCTATTCTTAGTACAGTGGTTTGCTGTTAGCATTGACCTCTGTATTGGACATGCTTTGAATGTGGCTCTCAGGAGAGATCTATATCCAGTCCCTTTCAGCATGCATTTTTTAGCTTCATCAATCTTATCTAGTTTTGGTGGCTGCATATATATATGGGCCATATGTGGGGCAGGCTCTGAATGGCCGTTCCTTCAGTTGCTGCTCAACTTTGCTCCATATCCCCTCCTATGGATATATTTTCCCCGTTTAAGAATGAGTGGGAGCATCTGCATTTTGGTCATCCTTCTTCTTGAGCTTCCTGTGGTCTGTGGGTTACATCTTGGGTAATTCAAGCTTTTGGCTAATATCCAGTTATCAGTGAGTGCATATCAAGTCTCTTTTTCTGTGATTGAGTTACCTCACTCAGGATGATATTTTCTAGTTCATTTGATTTGTCTATGAATTTCATAAAGTCATTGTTTTTGATAGCTGAGTAGTATTCCATTGTGCTGATGTACCACATTTTTTTAATACATTCCTCTGTTGAAGGGCATCTGGGTTCTTTCCAGCTTCTGGCTATTATAAATAAGGCTGCCTTGAACATAATGGAGCATGTGTCTTTGCTGTACGTTGGAGTATCTTTTGGGTATATGCTCAGGAGAGGTATAGCTGGGTCCTCAGGTAGTGGAATGTCCAATTTTCTGAGGAACCATCATCCTTGGTATTTTGCAACAATTCCACCAACAATGGAGGAGTGTTCCTCTTTCTCTACATCCTCACCAGCATCTGCTGTCACCTGAGTTTTTGATCTTAGCCATTCTGACTGGTGTGAGGTGGAATCTCAGGGTTGTTTTGATTTGCATTTCCCTGATGACTAAGGATGTTGAACATTTCTTTAGGTGCTTTTTGGCCATTTGATAGTCCTCAGATGAGAATGTTTTGTTTAGCTCTGTACCCCATTCTTTAATAGGGTGATTTGGCTCTCTGAAGTCTAACTTTTTGAGTTCTTTGTATACCTTGGACATTAGCCCTCTATCAGACGTAGGATTGGTAAAGACCTTTTTCAAATCTGTTGATTGCCGTTTTGTCCTAATGACAGTGTCTTTTGCCTTACAAAAGCTTTGCAGTTTTATGAGATCCCATTTGTCGATTCTTGATCTTAGAATATAAGCCATTGGTGTTTTGTTCAGGAAATTTTCCCCAGTGCCCATGTTTTTGAGACTCTTCCCCACTTTTTCTTCTATTCAGTTTGAGTGTATCAGGTTTGATGTGGAGGTCGTTGATCCACTTGGACTTAAGCTTTGTACATGGTGATAAGAATGAATTGATTTGCATTCTTCTACATGCTGACCTCCAGTTGATTCGGCAGTATTTGTTGAAAATGCTATCTTTTTTCCACTGGATGGTTTTAGCTCCTTTGTCAAAATCAAGTGACCATAGGTGTGTAGGTTCATTTCTGGGTCTTCAATTCTATTCCACTGGTCTATCTGCCTGTCTCTGTACCAATACTATACAGTTTTTATGACTATTGCTCTGTAATACTGCTTGAAGTCAGGGATGGTGATTCCCCCAGAAGTTCTTTCATTGTTGAGTATAGTTTTTGCTATCCTGGGTTTTTTGTTATTCCAAATGAATTTGCAAATTGTTTTTCTATGTCTATAAAGAATTGAGTAGGAATTTTGATGGGTATTGCATTGAATCTGTAGATTGCTTTTGGCAAAATGACCATCTTTACTACATTACCTGCCAATCCACAAGCATGGAAGACCTTTCCATCTTCTGAGATCTCCTTCAATTTCTTTCTTCAGAGATTTGAAGTTCTTGTCATACAAATCTTTCACTTGTTTGGTTAAAGTCACACCAAGATATTTTATAATATTTGGGACTATTGTGAAGGGTGTCATTTCCCTAACTTAGTTCTCAGTCTGTTTATCCTTTGAGGTGAGTGACTTTTAAAATTAGCCCCCTGGATGTTGAGTTCTCACTATTGTAATTTAAAGTGAGAGTAAAGAATATGTAAATATTTTCTTTCTTTTTTTGGTGGGGAGAAGAGGGAGTAAAGAGAATGACCCTGATGACTTTCATTGAACTTAGTGTAACAGACTGGAAGCCATCACATTTTACATATAGGACAGACAGAATAAGTTGGGATTTGATACATGTGTAAAATATGTGTGAGAAGTAAAAAGATGTGGGCAAAGAAAGGCAAGAGCTAAATTAGTGAGCAGCTAGCAAAGAACTAATATGTATTTTCTTAAACATTGTGCATGGTTTGGAGATAATAGAGCATTCTAATTTTATTATAATTTAACTCTAATTGATTTCATGCTAATTAACTTAGAACGTAGTGCTCTAATCCATGACATTATTAATTGTAGCTTGATTTTATTCATGTCATGGCATACCTATGTCCATTCCACTATGTGTTTGCTGACTGGCCAAGCTACTTCCATCTTTGTCAAAAAGTAGAGAATTATATAAAATCAATGTGAGGAAAACTAGATAAAAGTAAAACACTGAAATCCTTTTCCCAAGCCTCTGGGTGATATGGAGAAAGAAGACAACAATTCCTAGGTAATTTTCTGCTGGGAATCACAAGGCACAAGATTAGTTCAATTGATTTCAGCATCACATGGGTCTACCTAGCATTTATAATTAAATATGTATATAATATTCAATAAACACTTGTTAAAGTCTAAAGTTGGATAGTTAAATAGAATAACAGTCCTCCTAATATCCAAAGTTTCTGATGCCTATGTTGAAGTGCATTCAAAAAACACAAAATGAAAAATTGAGAAATAAGTAATTCATAAGCTTTAAACTTCATCACGAAGCCTTGTATCATCATTCCTTTCCCCTAAGGAGTTATGAGCGATTGCTCTCTCCAGTGTATCCATGTAGTATAGCTACCCATCCATTACTCACTTAGTAGCCTTCTTGATTGTCAGATAGAGCATTGCAGGCAATAGTGCTTGACTAAGCTTTATTTTATTTAATAATGGCCTCAAAGTGCAGGAGCAGCAATGCTCAGAAAAGAAGCTATAAAGTGAAAAGCTGAATGTCTCCACTTAAGGAAAAAAAATTAGTGTATTAGGTTTCTCAGTTCTATAGTAAGAACAAATTGGAAAATATGCCCAACACACATAAAGTACCCCCAAAACCCACAAGGACACAAACATACACATACAAAAACCACATACATGTGCATGCACACACACCAACACACATACACATCACATTCAAACACATACACACATATCAACACCATACACACATAAACCACATACACACACAGATACACAGATCACAGATACACACACACACACACACACACACACACACCACCAAACACACTACACACACACACAACACACACACAAAGCACATGCACACATATACCAAACACTACACAACCAAACACACAGACACACAGACATCAGACACATAGACATACAGACACACACACACACACACACACACACACACACGCACGCACGCACACACCACCACCACCACCACCACCACCACCACCACCACCACCACCACCACCACCACCACCACCACCACCACCACCACCCCCACCATAACAACAACAACAACAATTCTTTTTTCACTTCCAGGCATTTATGGTGGTCTTGGACTGTATGTCTTATGGGTAAACAAAGAGATAACTTTGTAGGCAAAAGTGCATAGTTTCTCAAGTCTTTAAGAAATCCCTCATGAAAGAAATCCATTTGGATACAGACGAGGAAATGCCCTGGGCAACCTGAGATAGAGAAAACTTAGCACAGCATGCTGAATGAGCATAGATGAAGCTCCTCCTGGAAAGTGGGAGGATTTTCACTTTATCTTTGAAGCTATGAAGGATTTGAAGCAGAGTGTCGAGATCTGATCTATTTATTGGAGCACTCCCTCTGGCATTTGTGCGGAAAACGAATTACAGAGATGCAACTGAAGCTAGAAGGCTGCATTCTTTTAGCCAGAAGAAAATGAAAATTGGAGTTAGGGCAGATTAATAGGGATACAGAAGAAGTCAGGGGCTTGGGAACTGCTTATGAGTAAAATCTATCAGAGCTTGATGGATGACGGCGGGAGAAGATGAAGATTTCAAACCGATCGTCAAGGTGCTGGGAATGCACAGTGGGTAGATTTAATTTTAATTCACTAATTAGGAAATCAAGGGACAGGAATATTTAGGGAAGATGATGCATTTGGTCATCCAAAGGTTTTGTTTTCTTTTAAAATTCACATGAATCTGGAGAGGAAATTTACGAAGATTTAGTGGTTATTTAAAGCTAGTGACATTTTTACTTAGGGTGAGAGGAAGGAAAAGAAGAGCTGGGACAGAGACCAGGCTGGCTTCACCATGTGGCTTGATGTGGCTCGACATTTTTTCCTGTCCTTTTGAAATGTGAACTGTGAAGAAAATTGTGTATTTGACCCTGACAAAAAGGTACTTTTGGAACCTAGATACTGAGAAGTGGTTCTGTTCACATTCTGATCATTGATGGAGTCCGATAAAGTTGACTGTCACTACAAATGCACATATGGCTGTTACAGGTCTACATTTTACTAGTTAGAGAGTACCAGGCATCTTTAGTACCATTGGCCTTAAAGGTGCAGGCAATGAAGTCTCTGTGGGTGGATCTCATAATTTCCTTTTATTCTGAACAGGCTCATGGCGTTGCAGGTCATGGGGCTTATGAAGACTGACTCAGAATGTCAACACAGCTATTGCTAAATATTTTCTTGAAGACACCAAATCATTTATACTTTTTCTCTCTCAGCGTAAGGAAGCACTGGGAAATAGATGAGGTTATTAAGAACTTTTGTTTTCTGTAATAACAAGTTTTTACCTTAATTTAGACAGTTGCAGTAAATAGAAAAAAAATCTTAAAAGAAGGGTAGATAAAGGGGCCTGGATTTGATTAGGACATGCTCCATTCAGGAATTGACATTGCACCCTGAATTATATTAGCTTATAAGTAAAACAAGATATTCAAATAAATTACAAAGAAATCAATGTCCCAGCGTGATGCATCAGATATTTTTATTGATTGTATTATGTTGAACTCTGGAGCCAGATTCATCAGGATGGTCTCAGTATGACTTAGATACTGGCATGAGGCTTCTGCGACATCTTAGATCCTACACATTGAATATTTCTAGATATCCAAGTGAAAGCTTGATATAAATATTGAGAGTCACAAGAAAATGAAAACCATCTATGCTAGTAAAGGCAGCACCGGAGGCAAAAGTAAATATTTTCACTGGCACAGAGAGAGCAAAAGATGTGTTATTGTGAGTTTTCCTTGAAAATGGAGATTAAGGGATGCATGAACAGGGAAGTCTAAAGTCAAAGATAGACACAGACCATTGCTCAGAGTATTAATTAGAAAGCCACAAAGTGCTATTCTATGGCAAGGGACACTTAATGATATTGACCATCAGGTCACTCAACACCCTTATCATTTGATACATACATAGTATAATAATCCCTGCTTTTCATTTGTGTCTATACAAATAAACACACTTCTTATGTAAAATATTAAACCATGCAATTCTTTGCGTGTATATGTAATCCAAATGAGATTGAACATTTATCCATACAAATTCTATGTTACCTTATTATGAAAAAAATATCTCCCCCAAAGATAAATCATCTGGATTAGTGAGACTCAATATGATATTTAGAACCATAATTTTTCTCTGTTAGTTTCTTAGCAACCAGGAATTAATTAGAAGGATCTCTTCTTAAATGTCTAATTGCTTCTCAGACCCAAATATTCAATTTAGGCAGATGGTCAGCCAGGAAATTTCTTGTCCAATTGATCAATAAATAGTAATCTTTAAGAAAATGATTTTTTTTTGTAAAATACAAATAGCAGAGGTAATTATTAATTGTACATGCATCATTTTGGTGCTGAGCTCAAATGTTCAGTTTTAGTTATTTTTTCTCAATGAAACCAAAGATGTTTCTGTAAAGATATTGTCTTTTCTCTATTTTTATCACCTTTGTCTAAACTCAGGTGCCTGAAGACGTGTGGATTATGTTTGGCTCCTATATTCTCTTGAACTTATATATGTGTTTGATTTTTAGCCAGTATCTCACTATTTTTTATTATTATAACTCAATAGTCTTACTTCCAGCCAAGTATGGTGACACCACTAGTCTTCTTTTTTTTTTCTTAGACTTTTTATGGCTATCTGGGGTCTTTTATATTTCTAGATATATTTTAAGGGTTTTAAAAAATTATGTGAGTAGTTATTTGAAAAAGTTAAGAGTTAAGATTTTTTTTTTCAGTAATAAGAATGAATTCCAAGATTTTTACGCATGACATGCAAGCACTCTTCCACTTCCACTTACTGCTAGCCCTCTTTGTCCTTCTTATTTTCACATAAGATCCTTAAGCACCTAAAGAAATGTCCAACATCCTTAGTCATCAGGGAAATGCAAATCAAAACAACCCTGAGATTCCACCTCACACCAGTCAGAATGGCTAAGATAAAAAGCTCAGGTGACAGCAGATGCTGGCGAGGATGTGGAGAAAGAGGAACACTCCTCCATTGTTGGTGGGATTGCAGACTGGTACAACTACTCAGGAAATGAGGCTGGAGGTTCCTCAGAAAATTGGACATTCCACTACCTGAGGACCCAGCTATACCTCTCCTGAGCATATACCCAAAGATGTTCCAACATACAACAAAGACACATGCTCCACTATGTTCATAGAAGCCTTATTTATAATAGCCAGAAGCTGGAAAGAACCCAGATGCCCTTCAACAGAGGAATGTATTAAAAAAATGTGGTACATCTGCACAATGGAGTACTACTCAGGTATGAAAAAACAATGACTTCATGAAATTCATAGACAAATTGAATGAACTAGAAAATATCATCCTGAGTGAGGTAACTCAATCACAGAAAAAGACACTTGGTATGCACTCAATGATAAGTGGATACTAGCCCAAAATTTGAATTACCCAAGATGTAATCCACAGACCACAGGAAGCTTAAGAAGAAGTATGACCAAAATGCAGATATTCCTACTCCTTAAAAGGGGGAAAATATCAGTGGAAGGGGATATGGAGCAAGGTTGAGCAGCAACTGAAGGAACGACCATTCAGAGCCTGCCCCACATGTGGCCTGTATATACACAGCCACAAAACTAGATAAGATTGATGAAACTAAAAAGTGCATGCTGAAAGGGACCAGATGCAGATCTCTCCTGAGAGACACATCCAGAGCATGTCCAATACAGAGGTCAATGCTAACAGCAAACCACCGAACTGAGAACAGGATCTCTTGGGGGGAATTAGAGGAAGTATTGAAAGAGTTGAAGGAGCTTACAACCCCATAAGAACAACAATGCCAACCAACCAGAGCTTCCAGAGACTAAACCACTACCTAAAGACTATACATGGACTAACCCAGGGCTCCAACTGCATATGTAGCAGAGAATAGCCTTTTTGGGGCACCAGTGGAAGGGGAAGCCCTTGGTTCTGCCAAGGTTAGACCTCCAGTGCAGGGCAATATGGGGGACAGTAAGGGGGATGTATGGGGAGAATATCTATATGGGGAAGGGAAGGAGAGGAGATGGAGGTTTATGGACAGGAAACTGGGAAAGGGAGTAACATGTGAAATGTAATATAGCTAATAAACAATTAAAAAACATATTTTCAGGGTAACCTTGATTTCCTGTGTAGTCCAAGTTGGCCTTTACTTTGTGATCCCCTTTTCTCAGTCTGGCAAGTAGAATGGATTGGAGCCTACACGTGAGGTGTAGCTAATTTTATTCATAGTTTTACTTATCTTTCATCTTAAATGTTCTTTGTTTTTAATGGATCCTATTTTTCACACAATATAAATTTTTGCTCTCACTGTATCTATCTATCTATCTATCTATCTATCTATCTATCTATCTATCTATCTATCTATCTATCTAATCTCTCCTATCTATCTACTGTTACTGATAATGAAGTTTTATGTAAGCTCAAACTACATGAGATTTTTCTTTTAAAATATTATTAATCCATGAACATGTTCTCAGTGTGATATTCTCTTTTGACTAAATAATGACATCTATAGTCATTGGCACAACTACTTAAATCAACTTCCATATTCCTAGGGCTTGCAGAAAGCCACAAAGCACAAAGTGGGTTGTGCCTAAACACATAGTGTGCTCACATATGCTTGTTTTCAGTGTGATTTGCAATAAGTAGATTCTACCAGTGATGGTGTAACTTCACTTAAAAATTTCTTTGTCCTAGAATCCATGACAAAGTAACATGTCTGCATGTAAGTCAATGTATTTTTTAGTTTAATATTTTTTAATATGCCTCTCATTGAATGCTAGGGGTATGTGTGTATGTATGTGATGTATGTGTGTGCCTGAATACATGCATATATACATGTGTGTAGGGACTTATGAATGTGTTTTCCTGAATATGAAGACTAGATGGTAATGCCGTCTCTCGTCCTCAGTTGCTCACCACCTTATGCGTTGAGACTGTATTTTTGAATGAACTGAGTACTCACTGATTCAGCTATACTGGCTGTTGCAGCAAGTCCCCAGGGACCCTCTAATGTACATCAGCACTGGGCTTACAGACACTCCCTAATGTGTCCATCTTTGTGCAAAGGTACTAGGGATTGAACTCAGGTTCTCATGCTTGTGTGGCAAAGGCTTTACTGGTTAAGCTATCTTTCCTATACTAATGGTAGGCTTTAATAAAAAAATCTAATTTACTTGTGCCTTTACTGCAAATCACATAACTTAAATTTACTTATGATTAAATACTTATGATAAATTTACACATGAAATGTACTTATGATTAAACCAAGCAAGTTAAGTGCAGTTGTTCATAAAAAGATGCTTGATCTCCTTGTTCTGGCTGATAGGAATGCTGGATTTCCTTGTTCTTCCCATCCAGCTGTTTTTGTGGATCAGTCTCTAGTTATTTTTGTGCAAATTTCTCATTTGGTAGATAAGTCAGTGTGGCTGTAAGCTGCACTTTAAGATTGGGCATATTTAGTAAGGCACACGGGGCCAATGATGTGTATAGAGATATGTGATTTGAAAGCATTTACAGCACAAAAGGTTTGAAGACTTTCTCACTAGCTCATATATGCTTCCTAGAAGAAAGCATAGAAAGAAGATGAAATTGCTTTAGTATCTCAGTCTTTATACTTGGCACAGGTTACCTTATGTTTCTGTTACTGTTTCATATCCCTGTATTCTGCATTTTGTTGTAGCAGTTTAAAGACAGGGATAACTCTATAAATTCATTTATACCTTTAGTACATAGCAAGGCTCATGACAGAAAGAGCAATACCCTTTATATACAGGCAGAAAAGTTTTCTTTTGAATTGATTTACAATTGGGTAGGGTAGGGTGATCTTTCTTCCTTAGAATGGCACAGATATATACCCTAAACTTTAGGATATGGGAATTTAGTCATGAGGATTGGACGAAGCTTGTTTTGAATTGCAAAAAAAGTGCTTTGGTCTTTACTGGTCACATACTGACCTGCCAGCTATTGATACAGCTAGCATCTGATCCAGAATAGACTAGCTATTGCTGCTGTGAGTCCTTTATTTCTATGCTTAAAGGCCCATGGGGTTCATATCCTTCAAAGCATCAGAAGCAATGTGACTACTTACTGATCTCAATGGTAAGAAACTGCATAAAACAGTGTCCACCTGACTTGTGGTTTTCATATCCCAGTGAAACATGAGCCTATATCCTAGATTTGAAATTTTCCCTCAGTGTAGAAAATCTGTTGTCTAGTTGGGTAAGAGGTGACGCATGGGTAGTGGAGGAGTCTAATTTCTATATCTATATTTACTAAAGGTTTGAGCCCCTTGTTAAAGCAAGAGTTCTTTCTATTCTTTTGGGTTTAATAAAATATAAAATAAAACACATTATAAATGAGAGGTCTGTGGTATAAAATAAAGTATAATATAACATCTCCAACTACTTCATTTCCTCAGTATTTAAAATGAAACACTCAATGAATGGGTATCATTACTGATAATGAGTAATCTATAGCATGTTGATTACCTAGCTTAAAAACATTTGCTTTGAAGTAACATTAGTATTTCACATTTCCAGATAGGTGATAACTGGACACAAAAGACTAAAATTTTAGTTTATCAACTGTTCATGTGAGCACTGAATCACTTCGGAACACCTATATATCCTCTTACTGCCTCCATTGCTCATCTTACCTGTAGAGAAGGTGTCTTTCTTTTAGATAGGACAGATAAAAGTTGTAATCCAGGATGGATGTGTGCCAGAGAAGGAAGTAGGAAAGATAGTTCTCTGAAACAATTAGCATTATTGTGGTAAGGACATATGGTTTAAAATTGAGTTTTGTGTAAGAAGATGAAGCCCACACAGCAACACATGTGGTTCTGAGTGAGTTTGATCATGAACTATCCAGTCATTGTGTCATCAATATCTTTAGAAGAATAAATTGATTTAGTAGCAAATTTTTCAAGATTTTATAAAATTCTGTAATATATAATTTCTATAGTATATGAAGCAAGAATTTTATAAAATTCTTATACTAAAAGATATAGTAACTTGGAGCAAAATACTGTAGATATTAACTGGGTAACTTCTCTTCAGTGATTATAACTTTTCCATCATGTCTATGAAAGATGAGTTATTGGATTATAATCTTAACAATTAATTTTTTGATACTGATAAAGTCTGGCAAATTAATATTCCTAATTATGTTTATTTTTCATTTTACTCAGTTTTGTTTTGTACATAAAATAACACGACTGTACATCAATACAAATCATTATGTATGAGACATGTACATTAATAACAATTTCTAGTATCAGTGACTAATAACCTCCTAGAATTTGAAGTTGTAACTAAACACATGAATATAACACAGTACCTTTTTCTTTTTGTACTGTTATCCTAAAATTCTAGCTGCATATACAAAACAGTTAGAAATTTTATTTATTAGATTTGGTTAGCAAAGTAGAAAATACATTTAAGGCAAGTAAATTTTCCAGATAAATAGTGCACTATAATTTTTTTAAAATCATTCAACAGTTTTTGAAGTCAAGTTTACTGATGAAAGCATAGAGATTTTAGATACTAAGATGTAGTTAACCTTCTCTCTTGGTCACACTGCTAATGGTTCAGCTGGAATAGAGTCCCTTTCATTGTCACTTACACTTCCTATCTTTGGATCATTCCTTTCATTTTTTTCCTTCAATTTGAGACTTTCCTGACTAAAATGACCTACCACTACTTTTGTTCTCTATCTATATGTTCTTGAAAGGTAAATTTCAGACTAAATATTCCTTTCCTGAATGTGCCATTTACAGGTTTTCTTTCTCTATCTCAGTCCTTTTTGAAGCTTAATCACTACTCATAATTTTATATCTATGCTTGTGTTGAATTATTTGACTAGTAGCTATTTACTGGCTGCAATGCAATTTTCCTGAAGTCAGGAATGTTTCCCACTATGGGGCCTATTGTTTTCAGTGCATAGAAGGCTGTTTATGTAACACATATTAAATTTGTCATGAGTAAATTAAAATATGAACAGATAAATTAGCAGGTATAATATAATCAAAAATGCATTTTAGGATTTTCAGGTGGTATTGGATTTATCTTATTTGTATGTGTATATATACAGGCCTATTTGATGAGAACATTTTTTATTTATCAACTATCTAAATAACAAAAAGTCTTCATTCTAAGACAGTAAATACAAATCCAATGGCTTTTTATTAAATTCAGTTACCTTTTTCCTAAAAGAATGATGAAACAAGTTAATAAGTCTACTGCAAATTCTATAATCACATACACAGCTCTCAAATCCACAGGCATTTGTAAATATGTAGTATATAAATACAGCAGATACATCTGTAATACAAAATCTTGGTGTAAAAATTTAGATGGTGGGAAACACTGAGAGACTAAAGGGTCAAAGGTGTTTTCAACAGGAAACAGTATTTTCTCATGTGGACCCTAGGGGACCTGTCTCAGTGGACCTAGTATCTACCACAGATACCATGGCAATTGAAATTCAAATGAGGCAACACTGAGAAATTGTTTAATTTTTTGTAAATTGTCTTTCTAAACTTCTGATCCCCATCTAGCCACTGCTATGGTGTTAAATTCTGAATCTAAACAGTTTCCAAGTGAGTAAAGACATGACAGAGTGGGAGGCAGCTACAACCAGAGGCTGTACATGAGTCCTCATTTATCCCAGAATGTCAGTTGTCTTAGCTTTCCAGTTAGTGAGATCCACTTTCCAACATTGAGTTGATTGGCATCTTTAGAATGAAATCGACTGTTGCTAGAGGCCTCATCATTTGCATCCTACATCACTATACTTGCTCAGTGTTTATCGATTACACCCAGGGACATCCATAGTTGTTTTTTTCCCTTTGGTTGTGGCTAATCACACAATACCCTTTCTAGTTTCTTTTTCTATGGTCTCTTAAAAGAATCCTAATTGTAAGCATCTGTCCTATTTCATGGTTCCCAATCTTCTAATCTTGGGGGATCAATCATAATCTGATTGTTTTCAAGAACGAAAGAGCTTGCAATAGTTCATCTGGGGAGACTGAATATTCTATCAGCTTGATACCTTAAATGCCAGCAGTGAGGTGGCGAGAGGGGACTTTTTACACAAACTCATCAGTCACTTAAAGTGCTTATTATCCCAGCAATGCCCAGAAGAACTATCTTACCTCTTTCTTGTCACAACTAAGAAAATAAAAGTCTTTTTATATTGTGTTGCTTAAGACCCCTGAGCTGAAAAAAGTATGTGTAGTTGAGATTCAGGCAAGAGGTATGGTTGTTGAAGTAATCGGGTATGGCAACCTAAATTTGTCCAATATTTAGCTTATGTGACTTCTTTTAAGGCGTTATAGCACTTAAAAGGCTGTGACTGTGGTACCATTCATGCAAGGATGAAGGAAAGTAAGTTGCTATTTATCCATTCTGTACAGTTATGTGATAGATTGTGCCTATATTACACACAATTTCAATTATTTGTCCTTTTTGTATGAGGAGGTATAAAAGTTGATGAGAAGGGAACAAAACATAAACAAACTAAGTCTAGAGTTTTAGATGTTTTCCCTCTTGCTGCATCTTCTTCCACAACAGGTTCATTTTACATCTATTTGATGGAAAATATGGACTTTTATTTAAAAAAGCACATCTTCCAAGTTCATGATACAGAAACAATTCTTGATATCTGAGAGAGGCTTGAAGAGATCTTTAGGGCCTCAGATTTCAAGAAGAAAAGCAAAGGAGATGTGAGTAGCAAAAGATGTGCATGCTTATACATGACATAATTTATTCAAAAAGGGAGAGTCTGTAACAATGGGGCTGAAACAGACATAACTACAGGCCAGGTGAGGGCCCAGAGAAGCCAGGATATTCAATCTCTCTGGAAAGATGAGCATCTATTAGAGATAGTAAAGATTTCTTTAAACATGAAAATATAATTAGGTCTACAAGCTTCTTCATTCTGCAGATACATGCTGTTCCTTATCCAGATTTGAATAGAATGGTAATTAGAAATTCTTTAGTTGGAAACTTAGAGATATTTTATTAGTTGTATGAGAATTTTATACATTCAATCTATCCCCCAGCTGATCTTAGATTCACATTCTTTCCTGTACACACTCAAGGTTGTGTTCTCCTTTTTTTTAAACCTGATTTCCATAGCCTATATACGTTAGGACATGTAAAAGTAACTTATTCACCTGAAATTTTTGTCATCTCTGAGGCTTACTGCTGAATGAGCTCATCCCTTTTTTAGATCTTTCCAAACTCTGACTAGCTGGTTCAACTCATTCGTTCTTGCTCAAACTCCTCTCCAAGCTGACTGATTCAATCCGGCATCTCTCAGCTTCTCACTGAATTGCTCTGCCTGGCCTCAAAGTAACTCTGGAAATTTGTTCTAATCTTCTGGCTATGTTTTATTCTGTCCCGCGCTATCGTCTCGCCAGCAAGCACATGCGGGGACACACGAATCCTTCTGTAGCCAAAATGTTTATTATTTCTTAAAGAGAGAGGGCCGGGGTGCCAGCATGGCGTGGCTTATATACACCCTAGCGCGGCGCATCCACACCTGATTGGTTGCTTACCCATGATCTCATTAGGCACGCCCCGGAGTGGGCAAAGACCTGGCACGAAGGCACTCTTGTACATGCGCACACAGTTAACTTCCTGAAAGGAAGTTGGCTGGCGCGGCGGAGGCCAGCACCATCTTGTAATGACAAAAGCTATCCTGGCTTTCCACGTGGGGCACAGTGGAAGCCAGCGCTATCTTGTGGTGGCGAATGTTATTGCGGCCCTCTACATTATTCTCTGCCTTCAGTTGCCTCTGCTGACCTGCTTTGAGCTGCATGAGCTTATGAAGGAACTCATTTCCACTGTACTGCACTCATTGCACTGACTCCCAACAGACTGAGTCAACTCCAATGCACTACACTCGACTGACTGAACAGAGATGACTGACTCTATCCTTGTACTATTTATCCATTTAAATTTAACTACTATTTATATTATTAAGGACATAGGGGTGTAAACTGAGGCTGAAACCTGCTAGCTCAGTAAGGTAGTTTATTTTTTGAACCATATACAATATGTCTATTTACAAGCCTGATTCTACAACTAAAATTCTGGCACTTTAGAAATCTCTATCTGTGTCATTTCTCTTGAGCTCCCCCATACCAAGAGGTCTCTCCTTAGCTCTCTTTCTTAGAATACTATTTCACCCGTATCCTGCTAACTGACTCTTTGCAGTTCCTGGAAACCCAAAGAGAAAAATCTCTCTTACTCAGAACTCCTTCCATAATGGTCCTGCAAGCCAAAAGAAAACCAAAAGAGAGAGCTTTCAAAGGTCCAATTGCTGTCAAAGAAGTCTCTAGCTCTTCCCCAAAACCCTTGACATGCTGAACCAAATCACATGAATTACAAATTCATACATGCAACTGCCCTGTTGTGTTCAGAAAATGTTTTGATTATTCTTAATTTCCTTCATAAGCCCTAAAGGGGGAGGCATGTGGTATGCTTTTTCTTCATTCTTTGAACCTTGGCCAGTTCAGGGTTCCTGTGTTAATTGCCATAAATTGCAAAAAGAATACCCTTTGATGAGGTTTGGAAGATACACTGATCTGAGTAAAATGATAAATCAGTAATATTCAGTTTCACATTGTCTACTTGGGAGAATAATAGTCATGGGTTTTCTGCTAGGGCTTTTGACCTGCCTTGACCATAACAGTGGTATCACATGGTCATGACCCTAGAGTGGTGTCAGTATGTTCCATCTTGTAGAATGGCCACAAACCCAACCATGTTGACTTCTAACATGATATTCATGTACTATTGCACAAAAGTGATTGTATTTTACTTTGCTTGTCATTACTGTAGCATGCAGGATTCACAGTTAGTTAAGAATAAAGACTTCAGGGTAGAAGAGGGACTAAAAGAAAGATTAACTAACCCTAATGTCTTTTTGAAAAATACTAGAGAATCTTTCATATATATGAGTGTACATTAATACACATATACATATATATTCATAGAGAATATTCTTTAATATTTTAAAAAAGACTATAGTATAATAAACACACATATATATATATATGTAAATAGTTTAATTGGAGTAATTTTATAATAAGGTAATGATGCTCTTCATAGACTCCATAATAGTCCATAGGCTAACAAAAGGTCAGTGTCAGGAATGTGTTGCTTTTTGTGAAGTTGATGGCCAGTGAAGTTCTATAGTTCCCAAACATAACAAGCTATTGCAAGTGCTTTTGACTATCCTGTAGGACTTGACAGTATGGCCCTGTTGCTGGAGTATAACATACTCAAATCACTGGACATGAAAATAATCAAGCTGGTATTCACTTGGAAGCTTCATCTATACTAGCTAGCATTCATCTTACTGGAAGGTGTTATGTATACTACTGGAGGAGAAAAACATTTTTAAAAATCTGAAAGTATTATTAGGGGTTTCTTCCCACCTTTTTTATCTATATCAAAATTCTCAACCTTTTAGAATCCATGATATGAGGGTTATCAATTTTTTTATGTAAAATAGAGATTTGGAAGTTTAAAATTAGTTGTAAGCTGTTCATCTATGAAAGTCATGAAGTAAATTCATCTTAAGACATGTTAAAGTTCAAAATGCCTTTTAAAACATGTCCTTGCAGTGTTTCCTTTCAATGGAACTTTGGGCTCATATAGAAGTGTTTAATAAGCCCTGAAGACTGTAGACCATAACAAGAACTCTAACTGCTTAGGTTCCCTTTTATACACTCTTTACAAAGGGAGAAGGGGAGCTTCTGATTCATAGCTATCTGTGTGGTCTAAGGCTGACTTTACTGTCACTACATTCCAAAAGAATCGTGCAACTCCCCAATGTCCATCAGTCAATAAGATGCACTGCCTACAGAATTTCATGATTTTTCCCTTCTTTCCTGTCACTCTTGCTGTGTAGTCCTCTTTTTTGTACTTTACTTTGATGTCTCTTCAACACCAGCCAAATGCATGGAGACTCTCTGTCTTCAATATTTCTAGTATGCGTCTTCCATAGACTTTGGAATGTTCTCATTTTTCTTTCTATAACATTGAATCACTTTGCTGGTTAATTTTATGTTAACCTGACACAAGTTATCGGAGAGGAAGGAACCTCAATTAAACAGAAGGCTTCTAAAAGGTAAGGTTATACACGAACCTATAGAACATTTTTCTTAATTAGTGATTGATGTGGAGGGCCAATCCAATGTGGGTGGTGCCATCCCTGGCCTGGGGGTCTGGGAAAAACAGGCCAAGTAAGCCAGTCCCCAGTATTCTCCATGGTCTCAGCACCAGCTCCTGCCTCCAGGGTCCTGCCCACTTTGAGTTGCAGTCCCGACTCCCTTTGATGATGAATAGTGAGTGATAATGGTAGCGTAAGCCAAATAAACCATTTTCTTCCCAACACGCTTTTTGGTCATACTGTTTCATTGCAATAATACAAACCTTCACTAATGTAATCACTGTCATTTTCATTTAGGTTTTTCCCCTTTTTCTATTGCCTGTGTTCTTTGATACTTTACCCACTCTTTAAATCCATAAAACACTAAATTTCTGACATTGCCCCATATTAATTTGACTGGGTGCTGTTCCTGTGAATATCTTTCTGTGGAACCACCTGTTTTCTGCTTATGATTCCAAAATACAAAGTTCAGCCCGCACTCTTCCGTTGTTTCCAAAGGCGGTTTCTGTTGCATGGGTTTCTGCAGTCCTTTAGTTTGTGGAGTTCACTGTGATTCAGTCTAAAGCTCCCTTGTTGAGACAACCTCATGCATGGTCTCTATTGCTCGCGTACAGCAGTGGCTGCTTTTTAAAAGTTCAACATTTTAACCTTCCCAAGTTGGTTTTATTGCGAATTACTTGATTCATTTTCCTGAAACTAATACCCTATTTCAGTAATAAAGGCAACTTCTAAAATTCCCGCATATTATTGAAAGCCTGTTGATTTCTGATGCAATGAATTCCTTCCATTATAATATCTTTAAGATTTCCATTTATATGTCAAAAATGCCAGTACTTTTCATGTTATTTTCCCCCTCCTTTAAAACAATTGATTTTTAGAGCTGCAAATCATTGTGGACATGATGGCATTAGTTCTTAGAAGGTTGTCTCCATGGAGAGAGCATAAGTCTAATGGAATGAGCATAATGCTATTTATGTGCACCGATCGAGGAATGTAGATTTTCTTTCAAAGACTTGTGGGATTATTTTGAACATAGCATTTAAGTCTTAATTTATAGCAGGTGGGCGGTTAGTAAGTGTATGTCAGGGTAAATATGTTTTGAGATAGTATAGTGTATGTGCATACTTTAAATTGTATTTTGCTTACAATTACACATGAAACATCTCTTTTATTTTGATCCTTTTATAATATGTAAAATTTATACTACTACAGAGTGTACCTACAAAAGAAGTGAATTATGTTCTACAATAGAACTCTAACTGTACCAGGAAACATCACTTTATTTCATTCATTTGTAGCAGTTAAACTTGGAGAATGCTCTCCTAAGAGCAATTGTTCTCAATAGCAGGGGAGTTTATCTATGAGTGTGATATTGTATTGTCCACATCCTTAGATATTTTATTTTTGTTTGCAGATTGAAAGAAAACCCTTTTTTAATATCTGGTGAAAGTTAAGTATAACTGTAGAAAACAAACGTGAAAAGCCTTGTAGAGATGTCAATTCTTCATATTTTAAGGAAAATCACAAATCCAGTTACTATAACAAATTTTATGTGAAACAAAATATGAAAACTTATCTACTATTTGGTTACAAATCGGAGGTCATCCCTGACTTACCATAGGCTTTGCTTATTTGGCTAATTCACTAAGTAGACCGTGCTGGTCTTGATCACACAGCATTTTCCTCTCCTCTCCTTTCAAAACATTATACACCAAACCTGGCTAGTACAAACTTTAGTAAACACACACATAGACACACACACACACACACACACACACACACACACACACACACACACACACACAGAATTTAAAACAAATGAATATTCTACTTCGACAGGAGGATTGTTTTCAGCTAAGGACCCTTGAAAAACAACAGATGCAAGGAATGCATTGAATTCTCCATTTCAGGGAATAAAAAACTCTCCCGTGAAAGAGGTACTTCCTGTACCAATAAAACATTCTTTGGCAGCGTGTGAGGAAAGAATTCTGTATGAGCAGACTGTGGCACAGCTCTTCTCTCTAGCTTTTCCACACACTTACTTATACACATTTGACTCTTTCTGTTCAACGAAAATTATTTATAAATCTACTCACTCTTTAAATCTTCATTTCTCTGGAAGAGTTTGGGACTTTCATAGAATTATATACACAGATGTTACTTTCATGATGACTTGTATAGATACATATTCCTACCAGCGGTGTAAAATATTTTCTTTCTCTATATGCATTGTGGTATGTGTTATTTTTTCCTTCTCACTAATAATTATTCTAGTTGGCATTGAGGAGATACACCAGTGTCACTTGAACATGCATCTTCTTCATGGACAGTGAATAATATTTTTCATAATTCTGTTAAGCTATTTGTGTTTATCCTTATTCTCCTCTCTTCTTTCTTATTCCTCCCTTTCTTCCCTTTATCTTTCTTTTGAGATTGGATCATATGGAGGCTCACAAAATCCTTGATCTCACACTGTGTTTCAGGCTGACCTTCATGCCTTCACCTCTATCCTCCAAGTGCTAGGAAACCAGACTTGCCTCCTGCATGTTCTCATTTGAAGATTAGGTTCCTCAAGTATTTTAACTTTTCATATTATTTATTGTTCTTTATTGTTGTATTTTATACTCTGGTTTCATTACCTTATGTATTATGAATATTTGATCCCTTGTCTGTTGCATAATTTACAATTACATGCTTATCTTTTGACTTTTCTCCTTGTTGATTGTTTACTGCTACCAGAAGATAGATAGATTTATTTATTTATTTATTTATTTATTTATTTATTTATTTATTTATTTATTTATTTATTTATTTTTTTTTTTGTTGCTTTTATTTTAGGAGCATATTGCCAATGCCAATGCTTTAAAAAGTATTTTCTCTATGTGGGAAACATATCGTTTCCTCAAAATACTTAAAATAGAACTACCACATGGCCCATCAACTTCACTTCTAGAAATATGTGCAAGGGGAAATAAACCAGTCTATAAGCAATATATTTACTTCTAGATGAGATGGTGTGTTATAATCAAGAATTCTCCTAGCGTTCAGGATGAGTGGATGATGAGGATAAGATACTCACAAATGACTGCTCTTCACTTTAAGAGGAAGATCTTGTCCTTTTTAGAAACATAGATGAACTTGGTTGGTAGTATGTCAATCGAATTAAGTACTGATAGCCAAGTAAACTCTGCATGTGTTTGCTCACATGGATTCTAATGAAGTTGGTTTCACACTAATATACTAGAAGAGTAGTTAACACAGCTAGGGAATGGAACTAGGAGATTCTCTTCATTGCTGTGAAGAGACATTATGACCAAGATAATTTATAAAAGAAAACATTTAATTGGGGCTAGCTGATAGTTTCAGAGGTTAGTACATTGTCATCATGGTGGGAAGCATGGCATTAGAGGAGATGAGAATTCTATATCTTGATCCATAGGCAGCAATTCTGCACTGGGCAGATCTTGAGAATATGTATGACCCCAAAGCCTGCCTCCACAGTGACACACTTTCTCCAACAAGGCCATACCTACCTACTCCCACAAGACCACACTTCTTAATAATGCCACTCCCTGTGGTTGGCTTATATTTTTCAAAACATACTTTATTAAGTGTATTTAAATTCTTTAACCTCCCTTCTAGCTGATACTGGTCATATTAATATAATAGTGAATATTTCAGGCTAGCTAGAGGAGATGAATTTAATGCTTCTACCATGAAGAAATAATACTATATATGATAAATATAATATTAACCAGATTTGAATGCTATACAATGCATACATTATCAAGTATTGCATTCTGTTGGATAAATGTGTACAATTATTTAAGTGTGAATAAAAGTGAAAAAGAAATCATTAAAAAGATGCAACAGACCATAAACATTGTTCTCTTTGGAATGAGACTGAAATTTTAAAAAAACTTTTAAAATTTCCTTCAATCCATATTTTTTTGCATAGACTTTTGTACAAGTATTGGTAAGGTCCCTAGAGATAAGTACATCTAAAAAAGTCCTTTCAATAACTAAAAAAAATAAACATTCTAGGTGATAAATTATGTTGTCAAAAGTGAAAAGAGATGTGCTCTTTAATAGTTCAGAAGCATATAAAATAATGGAACATTTATAATTGAAGGAATGGTGAATTCAGTCTAAAATATGGGAAATCTCTATTAGTTGACAGTATAAAACCCCAAATTGGTACTTCAGCAAAATCTATAAGACAACATAAATAATATTTGTCAATTTAATGATTGAATGAGTAAATTATAATAATATAAGCAATATTAAATTTCCTGAGAGAATAATACTTCTAAACTACTCCATAGTCACTAAGGACATTCTGAATTCAATTAAAATAAATTATTTTTTAATTTATTACTTTAAAATGGCTATCCATTTATCTTTTCCCACCAGTCAGATAATTTTGCTGCTAAAACATCCATTTTATATATGGGTAGCTTAAGGAGAGCTTATTGCTTTTAAACACTAGAAATGGCATGCCATAAACCGCTTTAATTACTTAAAAATGAAAAAAAATCTGTTATACTCTTTTTTTTCCTAAAAAGCCTCCCTCCCTCTTTTGTTATTCAATCCAAATTTATGTGAATGATCAAGAGTGTTATCAAGAATTTTATCTCACAAGTGCTGGTTTATGCAATAGGAAAGGAAAACTAAGCAGTCATTTTCTACTGTCAGGAATCTAAACATGGTAATTTGATGTTCTGTTTTGATATCAGCAAATCTGAGTTCCCTAATGCTTAATCACATCCTCTAGGCTACTGAGTGTTATTTAAATTTCAATCTCAAAACACAGATAATAAGCAATTACAATAGTACAGATCATTATAGTTAACAACATTCTGCTTAAATGCCAGGGATGATTAACACATGCAAATACTTTAAATTATAATTTGTGAATTCCGGTCTTTGGATCCTTTGTGTCCTTATGCAAAAAAGTACATAATTCTATGCACATGATACATAGACACACATGCAAGCAAAAGAAAGTAAAATTTTATAAATATGTATAAAAGTGCCTATTTCTAGAAGCTAGATAAAATTTAAGAATAATTTTATTTCACTATACATCCCTCATGGATTGTTTGTGTTGCAGTTTGATACATTTAACAAAAAGTAAATTATAGATAATAAACTATTATTAAATTACTACTTGCTTTTTCAAAAAAACTAGAATGAGTACTTCTGAAATTATTTTGATTGTTGAAAACCACTTTTGCCTTAGAATTATATAATTAGATTTTTTAAATCTCAGAAGTATAAGTTGAAGTTCTTAATATATTATTAATAAAACTGAATTATGTAAATAATTAAGATCACTTTAGAAGGGATAATTCTTGTGCTCTTAATTTCTATTGGAGCAATCGTTTTTCCCCAATTATGTTCAAATCTAGCAAACTCATAAGATATAGGAGATATAGGGCTTCAGGTTTGAACCAGTACTATAATTACAAATGTCTTTTGCAAAGCAGTCATTTAACCTTTCAAGAGAACATGTAACATTCTTGTGATGCAATAGCTTATGTTTGATTCAACTGATGTTGATCATGTAGGAAATAATGGTTAGTTCTTCATTCTATTTTAATGTAATTTTAGAAGCTGTAATAAGTGTCACGTATCTGTTATCAAACTTTTACCCAGTGACCAAAAATCCCTTGAAGCTAGCCAAGGTATTGCAAAAAAGGTAAAAAAAAATGCAGCCTTGTTGACCTGAAAGACAGAATTGGAAGCAGGGAAACTGCCCATGAAAACAAACAATTGTAGCTCAGTGTATGGATTCTATTAAACAGGAACATCATTCAGAATCTCCTAGGGAATGACGCTGCCCATAGGAGGATAATTCTTCCTACATCAATTTATTGATACAATTCCACTGGAGGAATTAGAGAAAGGATTGAAAGAGCTGAAGGGGCTTGCAACCCCATAAGAACAACAATGACAACCAACCAGAGCTCCCAGGGACTAAACCACTACCCAAAGACTATACATGGACTGACCCACGACTCTAGCTGCATATGTAACAGAGAATGGCCTTTTTGGGTGCCAATGGAAGAAGTCCTTGGTCCTGCCAAGGTTGAACCCCCCAGTGTATGGGAATGTTAGGGAGCTGGCAGGAAGAGGGGATGGATGGGTAGGAGAACACCCTTATAGAAGGAGGGGAGGGGTATGTGATAGGAGGCTTATGTCTGGGAAACCAGGAAAGGGAATTACATTTGAAATGCAAATAAAAACATATCCAATAAAAAAGAAAAGTGTAGGGATGAGAATGTGCCCTCAGCTAAATTACTCAGGATGTATGCAACAGTGGCTTTCAGGCCCTGTGTGCCCCACCTTTGGCTATCAGACTATTGAACCAACAGACCTCAAAGAATTAAAATTTCCTCAGAAATCCCATGCTGGTGGATGAAAATGTCCAAAGCCCTGATGCGTGGGAAAAGGCTTGTCTTGTAGAGAGAAAATTCACACCACTCTGACAACTTACTGAACCACTTTGTGGACAGACTAGATTGAGTAAGATCATGATAGGACAACATTGAGCAGGACCGTACCTTTACATGGACTCTAGCTATGCATACTTCTTGCCAAAATCTCACGTCAATACTGCAAAGAAGGACCTGAGTGTCAGATCTGAATTGATTGATGTGAAGTGAAGATAAAAGAAAGGAGACTAAACTCCACAGCAGTGCATGGTCCTCTGATCAGAACCATAAAGATCAGCATTCTAGGACCGTGGGACTATCCCCAGATGTAGTAGGTTGGAAGGCTTACAGGGCAGAAAAGGGAACATTAGGGGTAGAAGATGCAAATCTGTTCCCTGCGACATCAGAGTTGTAAATACCAGTCATGGTTCATATGTTGATTTTATCAGAAACTTCCTGGATTCTAATGTCCTAAAGACGTTTTTAGCATGTAAACCTTCCTGTTTAGAGTTTCTCAGCTAATTTAAGGATTTGGGGTTATTGAAGCTCTTTACTGGGGTCACTGGACTTCTTTACTTCTCCTCTTCCCAACATAGTCACAATGAAGAAATCTTTCTCTGCTATTTCTTTATTACTTCTTTTTAAATTTTAATTACATTCACATGTGTGTGCACATGTGTGTTCGTGTGTGTGTGTGTGTGTGTGTCTGTGTGTGTTCGCACACATGCTCATGCAACATGTGAAAAACATGATTTCTTTAAGAATGCACTCTAAATTAAAGCAACTGTATTCAGGTGTCCAAAAAAAAATTTAAGTCATACATTCATTTCCTATATAGGACTAGTGGGTAAAATATAGGGTGTCCAGTTAAACTTGGATTTAAGAAATATAACAAATAACAATTTTATAGCATAGATATGCAATATAAACAAACATACTAAGGATGTTTTTTATTTGATTTTCAGATTTAATTTGATTAGCTTTGGATTTTTGTTTACTGAATCTGAATCTGTTTTTCACTGGTTGGAATCACCCTCTGGTCACTGTGGCAAAATTCTTTGTAAGAGAGATGCATTTTCCAATGTATTTAGCATGAGACTTTCTAAGGATGGCCAATGGTGCAGTCCTCTAATTCCAGCCTTAGGCAACAGAGGTAGGAACATAAGGAGCTCAAAGTTAGTCTCAGCCTCTGGAAAATCTGAGACCAGCTTGAGCTACATGAGACCTTGTCTTAGAAAACAAACAACAAAAGACATTAAACGATGAACAACAACAGAGAGTAACTCTAGTGTGGTGGTTTGAATATGCTTGGCCCAGGGTGTGGCACTATTAGGAGATATGGCCTTGTTGGAGGAGGTATAGCTTTGTTGGAGGAAGTGTGTCACTGTGGGGGTGGGCTTTAAGACCCTCCTCCTAGCTACTGAGGAGATAATCCTTTCCTGTTAGCCTTCTGATCTAGATGTAAAACTCTTAACTACTTCTGAGCCATGCCTGCCTGGATACCACCATGCTCCTGTAAGCCAGTCCCAATTATATGTTTTCTTTTATAAGGGTTGCCTTGATCTCTTAATAGTAATGGAAAGCCTAAAACATCTAGAAAAGACTCTGAGCAATGGGGTACACAAAGCCTAAACTGGCCATCATTCATAACTAGGCAATGTCTCATGTGGGGGCGTTGGGATACCAACACAGCCAGAAAACCTCAGATCTGCCTACAAAGTGTTCTGGGACAAGAACCTAGTAGAATCACCATCAGAAAGACTCTATCCAGCAACTGAGGATGAGGGCAGAGGCAGAGTCCCACAGTCTCGTTTGGTGGAGCTCAGAGAGTCCTCTCACGGTGGAGGAGGAAGGGTTGAAAAAACCGTAAGCGTCAGGGACACACTAGAAGAACTTGGCCGACAAAATTAACTGACTGGTTCTCATGGGGATTTAAGAGATAGGAAGCCTGTAGGGCTCTTACCTAGATCTTTTGAATATACATTATATCTGAGTAGCCTGGAATTTTGTGGATTCCTAGCAATAGGAGCAGGGACTATCTCTGAGTCTTTTACCTGTCTTTGGGATCCTTTTCCTCCATCTTGGTTTTTCTGTCTAGCTTTGATCTGACAATAAGTGCCTGGACTCACGATTTGGAAGCCTGCTCTTTTCTTGGGGGAGACAGGGTATTTATGAGGGACAGGAGAGTGTTCAGGTAGAGATTGTGGGGATGGGAAGGAGGGGAAAGTACAATTGGGATGTAGTATATGAGAGGAGTAAGAAGAAGATAAGAAGAATGAGGTGGAAGAAGAAGAAAGAAAAAAGAAAGGGTAAGGGAGGAAGGAAATAGAAGGGAAGGGAAGGGAAGGGAAGGGAAGGAAAGAAAAATAACAATAAAATGATCTCTGATATGTGAGACTTAATGGGATCCTGTCCATGACTTTCTGATTCAGAAGGTTAGGAAGACATCTAGCAGTTCTCAGTTTTAGGACTCTCCTGAATCAATTTTCACAATCATACCTTAAGAAACCTGCTAAGGAGACTTGATGAGCAAGGGTGGGGGAATAGCTGAGGAGTCACCCTCTCAGAGGAGAAGGGGAGGGATGATGAGAGGAGGAACTCTGTGAGGGGGGACCAGGAGGAGCCAGTGATCACGGTGCAAAATATGTAAATAAGTAAATCATGCCAAAAAGAGGGAATGTCAGTTTCTCTCTAACCATTACCCAGAGAGACAGGTAGCTTTATTTTATTTACTTCTCTTTTAATACTTACATTTTACAGGGTATTTTAACAATGTAACCTGTCTACCTATTAGAAACTATCATTCAGAGGAAGACAGAGATGGAGCACATGACTGTGAGACGTGTTATTTGTGAAAAAGTGATCCATGTCAGTCAAAATATTTTATTCAACTTTCTTAAAGCTAGTGTTCCTTTGGCAGAGTAGTTTGTGCTCAAAATATAGAATTTATGTTTGTTTCTAAAGTTAAGATGCTCTGTCCCTCGAGGTGGAAAAATATGTGTTTAAACTGCTTCTTGTTTCCACTAAGTTTTAACATATATACGATTTTGTTGATGGAAGCTTATTAAATAAGTCCAGTAATAATGAAACACACAGGACATGACTTTAACCTGCAATCTTCAAACAATGAAGGTCATTGAGAACATTCAGTATATTTTCAAAATATTCCTAATAACTGCATTTGTTCATCTCTCTTGTGGCTGCCAAATTCCAGGTGAATATTTTATAATAAACTGTTTTTGCTCTTTTAAAAATAAAAGAAACCTGCTGGGGTACTGAACATTATTCACATATCTATCCGCCATGGCTCTTTTCAGCTCAATTTTCCTCTAACATAGGGCAGTTTCCTTTCCTATCACCTAGGACCCCAGGATCTGGACCCTAGGAAGAAGCCTGCTGGGTGCTGCCCCCAAGAATGGGGTCCATGAAAATGTGTGCATTCTCAAAGAAGGGATGATTCGAATGCTCTTCCTTGTCTCTGGTTATTTTTCTCTAGATGTAGAGAAACCTCTCCATAGTCAGCCCATTCCTCGTCCCATCGCTTTCCTTTCCTCCTCTACTTTCTCCTCTTTTCTTATCATCTTAAAAATGAATAATCTAATTTCTTAGTACAGTAACAGTACATCTCTTTCTGTGTTTTGAAAATTGTCTATTTAAACTTTTTTGTCCCAATTTTGCTATTGAGTTGTGTAGCTCGTTATGTATTCTGCACATTAATCTACTCTTGCATGTTTGGTTTTCATCTGTCCCTTTCTCTTTCTGCAGGCCATCTCTTCGCTCAGCTAATTTTGTCATGTGGTGTGTCAAAAATGTTAAGGTTTAATAAATTCTCATTTCCTGCCCAAAACATTCTTTCTGTTCCCATGCATTGGAGATCATGCCCACAGCATCAGTGCCTGAGCCGATATTCTGAAGCGTTTTCTGTGTTTATTTTCGGTGGTTTCATAGTCAGGTGCTATACTTAAGTCTTTATTATCTTTTGAGTTGATCTAGTAATTTGTGAGAAATGGGATCTACTTCAATTTTTTTGTACAGGCATATCCAGCTTGCTAAAACTATTTTTTTGATTGAGGAGCCTGTCTTTTTCTCCTCTGTGTCTTCTGGAATCTTATGTTTGTTGCTGTACTTCCTAAATCCCCATCATTAAACAATTGAATGTATAAGATGTAACAATATAAATACACATCTCAGTATTTATATGTGTGTAATATCTTGGGGTGCTTTTTGATGAAATACATGAAACCTTGACATCTATAATGACGTAAATGGACTTGGAGGACTCACTGATAAGTGATTAGATCAGATAAGGACAAGCACATGATGTCACTCCTAAGTGCAAACTGCAAAAGCTGGTATCATATATATTGAGAGAAGAATGACAGGATGGGGGAGGGAAATGTTTGCTAGAAGGACTGAGTACTGTTATGGAACGATACCACATAGAGAGCATAGTTAGCACAGTATAATATGTCTCAAAATGAAGACGTTTGAATTACTCTTTTCTTTGTTAAGATATATATTGCATGGACTTTACAAAAATTTAAGGAGATATGTATGCTAATTACTCTGAATTAATTACTATCCAATTTATACATAAATCAAAACAACACATTGTGTCTTGTAAATGTGTGCAGACTTTACATGCCAATCAAGAAAAGTTAATTTTAAAATGAATGTAGTTGGAGAGGCTAATTGTTTCTGTGGGAGGAACAAGAAGGAAAATTGATGCATTTTTTTCTCAAAGAGAGGAGACAAAAGTTTTAAATTATGTCAGTTACAGAAAGATCAAGAGAGACAGCAAAAATGAGAGTTCAATTGTGTTTAAAGAAAAACTTACTTGTCATCAAAGAGACACCCTGACAAGGACATTGATTGTGACATACAGTAGCTTTTCATCTTGACATTGTTCTTCTCCATGGTAAAACAGCATAATATGCATTAAATAACTAGTCTTCTCATGTTTTTAGTTTGCCAATATGATTTGCTTGATGTACTCATCACTTGTATATAAGGAACCTTAAAGCTAGAATTAAAACATACTATGAGTTCTTATGTTTTCCCACAATAAAAGCAGCATCTACACAACAACCGAGATCATGTATTCTATTTCTAGGGTAAATGAATGCCATGTACTTAGAGCTCTAATGTTGGATGCTATGGTAGTTGTTTTAATTGAGTAAATAGAGACTTTATAACACAACTTACAAAATATTATACAGTCAAAGCCTATAACTAAAATTTTCCTTTACCTTTTTGGAAGTTGAACACAAGTAGAAACCCTACTAAATACTGAACAAGTAATATTGTGTAGTTATTTTTTCAATTACCTTCATATTATAGAATATATTTTATCATTCTATACATTGCCTTTTTTATATTAGCAGTTTCTTCTTTAATTTCCATCCTTAGTCTTTCACAAGACTGATGGCAGAACTAAGATAAAGATTGGATTAGCCTATATTACTTCCTTAAAATCAACAGCTTTCTTGGGAAGTAGATAGGGACGATGAGTATTTATGTAGTACTGAACCATGGTATCCAAGTTAAAACGTGAAATCGATCTTGAGGTGCTTAGGATTAACCCAAGACTTCATGTGGGCTGGGTAGCCACTTGCTTCTGAGCTTTACTTTTAGCCTGAGTCAACACTAACTTTGGTCTTATTTTTGGCAGTCATGAAAATAATTGTCCCTAGTTATATACCTTATAGTTATTTTTGTCCTGACGCCCTCAGAATCCTTAAAAATTTGTGATCACAGATATATTATTGAACGTCATGACTAGAAATTTCTTACAAAATGTTTTTATACTATCCCTAGTTGTCAAAACACTTCTATGAAATAAATATGAACATGTGTCTGTTATCAGAACAGCAGTAATAGAATAGCAAAATTAATGGATAAATAAATATATATGGATGTAAGTGGATATGCCTTTATTATTAATTTTATTAAATAAATACCGTGTTTACATAAGTTATTTCCCCTTTCTCCTTTCAACTCTTGTGTTCCAAATCAATCTTAATCTTTAACTCATAACCTCTTTATTAATTATTAATTTTACCCCCCCACACATACACACATACAATAAAATTTACAAAGTCCATTTAGTATTGCTTATATGTATATATGCTTTAGGACTGACTGATTGGTACTGGATAAGTAATTAGGGGTTCATCTCCGGGGAAGATTGATTCTTTTTCTTCTTTTTTTTCTTAGCCACCATTACCTGCCTATAGCTCTCCATCTAACATTAGAACTTTATGAAATATTCCCCGTCTTTGGTGACATGTCAGCTAATGTGATTATTTAGGGCTTGTGTAGACAAGTATACTGTTGAGACTTCAAACATGTAGCTTCCTTGTCACATGTGCAAGACACTATCATGCAGCAGGAAATCTGATCTTCTGGCTCTTATAATCTTTCTACCCCGGATTCCATGATATTCTCTGAGCTTTCAGTGTTAGCTTCGTTTTGTAGATGTATCCACTGAGGCTGGACACCCCATACTCATTCTCTGCTTCTTGATAAACTGTGGATTGTTTGAGAATTTCCATCTGCTGCAAAAGATGGGGGGAAGGACTGAAAGCTACACTTATCTGTGGCTTATAGATAATAAGCATTTAGAATGACTCCCAGAGCTCCCAGGAATGAAACCACCAACCAAAGAGTATACATAGAAGGGTCCATAGCTACAGCTGCATATGTAGCAGAGGATGGCCTTGTTGTAGGCCTCACATCAACGATTCAGAGCTAGGAATGAAAACTAAGACAGAGTATGAGGTGTTTGTCTTTCTAGGTCATTCCTACCTCAAAAGTATATTTTCTTGTATATGTTTCTCCTCGCAATGGGAGGAGAAGCCCTTGGCTATGGGAAGGCTCAAGGCTTCAGTGTAGTGGAATGCCAGGGCAGGGAGACAGGAGCGAGTGGGTGGGTGGGTAAGCACCCTCATGGAAGCAGATGGAATGAGGGTGGGATAGGAAGTTTCCAGAGGGGAAACTGGGAAAGAGAATAACATTTGAAATGTAAATAAGTGAAATAGCCAAGTTTTTAAAAACAGAATGCAGTTAGAAAGTATACTGGCTTCGAAGAGTGTCACAAGTGGGTTGTTTGCTCTCATGGCCCCACCAGCCATGGGTACTTCCTTTGGTTTATAGTAGCAGACATGAATTCCCCTCTATTGCATGGCTCCCATTAAGATAACAGTTGGTTAAGCCCTAGCATTGAACTTTCTGGATTCCTTGTTATGTTGTTCAATGTAGTGATCAACAGAAGTAACAACGAGGTGGGACAGGTGATTCTTTTTCTCCTTTAATAACTTCCTGCAGCTTATAGTACTTTGAGAAGTAATCCTCAGAGAGCAATTTTCCTGATCAGACCCCATTCAATTTCTCCAAATACTGTCCAAGACCTATGGTATCTTCAATAATATATACTTACCTTCAATTTCTAGGAGACAACCAAGGGAAACACCCATGGCTTGTGTTGTTTGGGACAATAACTATAGGGGTGATTTCTCGTGCTCAGTACTGCAGCCTTTGTTAGATGTTCTTGGGCTCTTGAAGGGGAGTATTGTTACTCCTAGTGGCATAATCTCATTTAAATATCTATGTAACCACATATAACTATACATATTCGATGTGATTTTAAGTAAACATAAAATAGTATGATTCCTTACAGCATTTTCAAACATAACAGTATTGTCTCACCCCTCCATTAATTTTTCTCCTTCCCCACTTTTCTACTAAAGTCTTACTCTCCTGATTTTTCTCTATCTGACTTTATATCATCCCTGTCCTACTATTCCCCTCTTTAGAACCCTCCTGCCCTACCATAGCCCTCCTTTTGATCAGCCATGCTCACTGCAACCCCATTTACAGTAGATTAGGAATGAGAACGCTTAAATATCGTACAACTGATGAATGGATAATGGAAATGTGGTGCATATGCACAATGCATTCTCTTCAGCTGGAAAGAAGAAGAAAATCAGGAAGTGTACAGATAAATGGAATAAGAGAATATACTGTTGAGGTAGGAATGACCTAGAAAGACAGCACCTCATACTCTGTCTTAGTTTTCATTCCCAGCTCTGAATCTTTGATGTGAATATATAACCGGAAGCAACTGTTTTTTGAATTTTGACAAGTGTTATTACTGAAAGAGAATTCTTTGCAAATTAAGATCCCAAAAGTATTTGGGCTATTTTATTTTAGATTTAGATTATTTATTTTATTTTTCTTAGATGCTGTGTTTAGGAAGGGTTTGCCAGACAGATGTGTCAGTTAGATGTGGTACTTTGTGCTTTAGAGTATTTGTCTAGGAATAAAAAGTGTTGCAACAAGTTTAAAATGGAGGCAGAAGGCCATTCAGAGCCTGCCCCACATGTGGCCCATACATATACAGCCACCAAACTAGATAAGATGGATGAAGCAAAGAAGTGCAGGCCAACAGGAACCGGGTGTAGATCTCTCCTGAGAGACTCAGACAGAATACAGCAAATACATAGGCGAATGCCAGCAGCAAACCACTGAACTGAGAATAGGACCCCCGTTGAAGGAATCAGAGAAAGGACTGGAAGAGCTCGAAGGGCTTGAGACCCCATGTGAATAACAATGCCAACCAACCAGAGCTTCCAGGGACTAAGGCACTACCCAAAGACTATGCACGGACTGACCCTGGGCTCCAACCTCATAGGTAGCAATGAATAGCCTAGTAAGAGCACCAGTGGAGGGGAGGCCCTGGGTCCTGCCAAGACTGAATCCCCAGTGAACGTGATTGTTGTGGGGAGGGCGGTAATGGGGGGAGGATGGGAAGGGGAAACACCCATATAGAGGGGGGGAGGGGCTAGGGGGATGTTGGCCTGGAAACCGGGAAAGGGAATGACAATCAAAATGTAAATAAGAAATACTCAAGTTAATAAAGATAAAAAAAAAGTGTTGCAACAAATGAGCATCTCTGTGCTTTTCATCCTTTCTTATTCAGCTTTAACATACCATGTGAATCTCAGTAGTCAAATAGGTGTCTGTTACGGGGGAAGTCTAGCTATAAGATTAAACTCAAAGTCAGGAAGAATGACTGGTCTGTCTTGGTTTTGGGTTCCAAGAAGTCAGAGAATATTTACAATTATTGAAAAGACTATACTTGATATAATTTCTGTTCATATCAAGGTGATTGCATCTCCTAAGTTAGCTAATCAAGCTAGAATACGAAACCCAGTATTATATACATGTCATAATGATACAAACATGGGCATTTTCAGAAACCCCCGAGCAGTCTGTGGGTGCCTTTTCTCCTCTTTTTAACTAAGCCAGTGCATTCTGCTCTCCTTCAGGTTAAGGAATAAAGCATGATCCTTTCCTTAAATTCTTTACCGGTTGGCTTACTTTAGCATACAACTCAAATTAATGAATTATTAAAAACCTTCTCATATCTAGATAAGAATGTGAGGTTTTTATTTCTGTCCTCTAGGTGACTTGGGCAGTCAGAATTTCCAAACTCAGGTGACATCTCAGGACTTAAGCTTCTTCATTTCAATGTTGCTTTTTGCTAGTTACTACTTCAGTCCCTCTACTAGAATTGATCAAAATATGCCAATCCTAATGGCAGAGTCCAGTTTCCTTTATTTATTTTAGTCTCCTACTTAACAAGTAAGATTTATTTAACAAGGACTTAACAAGTGTCATTTTAATATGCAATTGTGTGTTGTGAGTTAGAATCATCACCTATGTATGGTTGTAACACCATGTCCCTATATTCAGAAAGAGTACAGTAGGTCAAGACATAGTTTAAATTCTTACATCTTTGAAAGTGTCTTCTTGTCTTTGTGTCTTCTTGACTCCATTGCTCACCATATATACTTCATTTAAAAAAATTCTCCTTTTATTGTAGCCCATCCTTAATGTCCCTGTTAGTGCTTTTAAATTTTATTACATTTGCCTCTTGGTATGTGAAGTTTCCATTAGCAACAGACACAATGCCTTTCACAGATGCATGAAGTTCCAGATGATGTCTGGTGACTTTCCTAAGCTTTCAACATTACTGAAAATCCTCATTTGTATACTCACATCTCAAAAAAGCCTCTTTCTTCCCACACTCTCCTTTTTTCTTTCCCATGCTTTATCTTTTAGGCAATGACATCATCGTTTGTGTTTTTTAAGACTCTTTTGGTTGACTTGTTGAAAACAGACCTTATGGTGTAGGGTGCATTTCCTTTGTAATGACTCATATACATTGGGTAGGAGGAAAGGAAGGTGTATTCCATATTGAATAGGAAAAGAAAACAAGACAGAGAGTTGGAACTGTAGGTAAAGAAGTGTGATTAAATATCCATTTGAGAATTGTGTTTCTGAATTTAAATTACAACCATTGACTTTTTTAGCATTTGAAGGTCATATACAAACAAAACACATTCATTTAAGATTCGCTTTGTGTGTATTGGAACTGTAGTACCTCATGTGTCTCTGATAGAGTTGTCAGTACTGTTTCTTTTCTGCCACATGGTGGGAAGTCTTAACAGTTGGAAAGTCCAAGAAGATTTCCCCATTTCCTGTCTGCAGAGATGGGCATTAATGTCAAGTGGAGTCAAAGTAATTATTAGAGATACTGGCTTCCTTTCTTCTCAGGTTATTGATTTTGAAGATGTCATGTGATCTAAGACAACACTGTCCTTGCCTGTGAATGATGATCAAACAGAAAAATAATGCAATGAGACAAAAAACCCAGATATTTATTGATCATTCTCAAACATCTATTTCCAGCCATTTTAGAAACTCAGACTTCTAAGTTAGAAGGAACTTTATGTTTAAATACATTGTCATATTTCGGCCACTTGCAGAAAATATATGTTGGTAAAAGGGAAACACAGTACTTTGGAGGGGAAAGGGGCCAAGGAAGTTGAGAGTGCCAGGCCTTGTTGTTTGTGATGAACTTGCTGTGGGGATTGGAACAAGGTAGTGAGTGGTGATGGATGGTGAGAAGTTGCTGGAAGCCAATGTACCACTGAGGTCAGTAAAGTGGTAACGTTGCTCTTAGATAACCTTAATAGTTGGTGAGAAACCATGTTGAAATCTACTTACTAGAGACAATGGTCTGTTACTACATGACTGAGGTACATAAAGGTGAGAAGCTCGAGGTACTAGAAAGTCAGTTAGTTGCATGGCAATAAAGTTAAAACATATTTATGGTAGAGTCACAGCTGTGTGTGAATTAAAGTGAAGAGAACTTGATTGAAGAGAGTGGTCAAACCAGATGGTTTAGTGTTCATAGCTTTGTAGGAGGAAGGAATCAAATTATTTTGGAAGAACTATTTGAGCAAGTGAAGTGTTTTCTTGATACAGGTGATGTGAGTGAAAAGAAACAAGTCGCAGATACTTGAGCTAATGCAAGAAAGTGAAGGTGATATTAGAGTTGAATAGATTTGATGGGGAGTTTATACATCATATAGTGGAAGGCTCTATCTATGGTTAATTGTTAATAGTTAATTGTCCAAACATGGTTCAATAATAGAAGAGTGTGAGGCAAATTCTCAGTACGTGTGAGTAGACACCAAGAAAACTTGTTATCTAAGTGTCTTCCAAAACACAGAATTGCTTTTTCTTGTAATGTGCTTTTGTGTCCCTCCCAGGTGTTGTAGATGGGAGTTTGCTTTAGATTTTTATTATGTCTGAATATTTTATTTGTTTATATGCCTCTATGGAAAACTATTATTTTGATAAGGGCAGCCTGTCCTTTGTGGTTGAAAGAATCACATGATTCTCTTAACCCTCAGAGTTATAAATTGTCTGATTCTCTGACTACAGTTGGCTATTGCATGAGACTATATAGTCAGTCTCATTTTTAGGTTCCTTTCCCAGGGTTCAACTGGTTTTTAGAGCAGTAAGCAGTTAATATCGTCAGTCTGAGAGGATCTAGAAACACCTAGAGATGGGTTTCTGTGCAGTCTGTGGGGAATTATACAGTAATTGATGGACTCATGTTAATTGTGGGTGGGACCATATTCTGTGCAGAGCATTCTGGAATATATAAAATGGAGAAAGTAGGTTGAGCACACACACATTTATGGATATAGCATAACCAGATTCCTGCTTTTGCTTTCCCTGCTTGGTGCCCAACTTCCTCACTCTGATGGACTTTATCCACTGGACCACAAGTTAAAACAGACACATTCTTGCTTAGATTGCTTTTATCACAGTAGCAGAAAAGAAACTAAGCAGATGTCCACAGGGTAGAATGAAAATGTAAGGAGAAGAGAGACATTGGGTCAGAAGAGGTCATGTGTGATGGTAATCTTGATAGTAATTATTTTCCAGCTTCAATGAAGCATTCAGTTACTCTAAGGACTCACCGTTCATAGATATTCTTTTTTTCCTTCTTTCCATAAAATACCCCGTGTTCTTATTTCAAATGTCTCTGGCTTTGGCAGATGCTCAGTCTTGAATGTGATTTGACTTTAGCAGTCTTTAATAGAAGATAGCATGACATGTGTCCCCACCTTTTTTTTTTTTTTTTTTTTTAACTTGAGTATTTCTTATGTACATTTGGCAAACATCCCCTTCCTCCCCCCCTTCCTTATGGGTGTTCCTCTCCCCACCCTCCCCCATTGCCGCCCTCCCCCAACAGTCTAGTTCACTGGGGGTTCAGTCTTAACAGGACCCAGGGCTTCTCCTTCCACTGGTCCTCTTACTAGGATATTCATTGCTACCTATGAGGTCAGAGTCCAGGGTCAGTCCATGTATAGTCTTTAGGTAGTGGCTTAGTCCCTGGAAGCTCTGGTTGCTTGGCATTGTTGTACATATGGAGTCTCAAGCCCCTTCAAGCTCTTCCAGTTCATTCTCTGATTCCTTCAACGGGGTCCCGTTCTCAGTTCAGTGGTTTGCTGCTGGCATTCGCCTCTGTATTTGCTGTATTCTGGCTGTGTCTCTCAGGTTCGATCTATCCGGCTCCTGTCGGTCTGCACTTCTTTGCTTCATCCATCTTGTCTAATTGGGTGGCTCTATATGTATGGGCATGGCTCTGAATGGGTGTTCCTTCAGTCTCTGTTTTAATCTTTGCCTCTCTCTTCCCTGCCAAGGGTATTCTTGTTCCCCTTTTAAAGAAGGAGTGAAGCCTTCACATTTTGATCATCTGTCTTGAGTTTCATTTGTTCTAGGCCACTAGGGTAATTCAAGCATTTGGGCTAATAGCCACTTATCAGTGAGTGCATACCATGTATGTCTTTCTGTGATTGGGTTAGCTCACTCAGAATGATATTTTCCAGTTCCAACCATTTGCCTACGAATTTCATAAAGTCGTTGTTTTTGATGGCTGAGTAATATTCCATTGTGTAGATGTACCACATTTTCTGTATCCATTCCTCTGTTGAAGGGCATCTGGGTTCTTTCCAGCTTCTGGCTATTATAAATAAGGCTGCGATGAACATAGTGGAGCACGTGTCTTTTTATATGTTGGGGCATCTTTTGGGTATATGCCCAAAGAGAGGTATAGCTGGATCCTCAGGCAGTTCAATGTCCAATTTTCTGAGAAACCTCCAGACTGATTTCCAGAATGGTTGTACAGTCTGCAACCCCACAACAATGGAGGTGTTTCCTCTTTCTCCGCATCCTCGCCAGCATTTGCTGTCACCTGAGTTTTTGATCTTAGCCATTCTCACTGGTGTGAGGTGAAATCTCAGGGTTGTTTTGATTTGCATTTCCCTGATGACTAAAGATGTTGAACATTTCTTTAGGTGTTTCTCAGCCATTCGGCATTCCTCAGCTGTGAATTCTTTGTTTAGCTCTGAACCCCATTTTTTAATAGGGTTATTTGTCTCCCTGCGGTCTAACTTTTTTGAGTTCTTTGTATATTTTGGATATAAGGCCTCTATCTGTTGTAGGATTGGTAAAGATCTTTTCCCAATCTGTTGGTTGCCGTTTGTCCTGACCACAGTGTCCTTTGCCTTACAGAAGCTTTGTAGTTTTATGAGATCCCATTTGTTAAGATTCTTGATCTTAGAGCATAAGCCATTGGTGTTTTTGTTCAGGAAATTTTTCCAGTGCCCATGTGTTCCAGATGCTTCCCTAGTTTTTCTTCTATTAGTTTGAGTGTGTCTGGTTTGATGTGGAGGTCCTTGATCCACTTGGACTTAAGCTTTGTACAGGGTGATAAGCATGGATCGATCTGCATTCTTCTACATGTTGACCTCCAGTTGAACCAGCACCATTTGCTGAAAATGCTATCTTTTTTCCATTGGATGGATTTGGCTCCTTTGTCAAAAATCAAGTGACCATAGGTGTGTGGGTTCATTTCTGGGTCTTCAATTCTATTCCATTGGTCTATCTGTCTGTCTCTGTACCAATACCATGCAGTTTTTATCACAATTGCTCTGTAATACTGCTTGAGTTCAGGGATAGCGATTCCCCCAGAAGTCCTTTTATTGTTGAGCATAGTTTTAGCTATCCTGGGTTTTTTTTTATTCAGATGAATTTGCAAATTGTTCTGTCTAACTCTTTGAAGAATTGGATTGGTATTTTGATGGGGATTGCATTGAATCTGTAGATCGCTTTTTGGCAGAATGGCCATTTTACTATATTAATCCTGCCAATCCATGAGCATGGGGAGATCTTTCCATCTTCTGAGGTCTTCTTCAATTTCTTTCTTCAGAGTCTTGAAGTTCTTGTTGTACAAATCTTTTACTTGCTTGGTTAAAGTCACACGAGGTACTATATTATTTGGGTCTATTATGAAGGGTGTCGTTTCCCTAATTTCTTTCTCGGCTTGTTTCTCTTTTGTGTAGAGGAAGGCTACTGATTTATTTGAGTTAATTTTATACCCAGCCACTTTGCTGAAGTTGTTTATCAGCTTTAGTAGTTCTCTGGTGGAACTTTTTGGGATCATAAATATACTATCATATCATCTGCAAATAGTGATATTTTGACTTCTTCTTTTCGATCTGTATCCCCTTGACCTCCTTTTTTTGTCTGATTGCTCTTGCTAGAACTTCAAGAACTATATTGAATAAGTAGGGAGAGAGTGGGCAGCCTTGTCTAGTCCCTGATTTTAGTGGGATTGCTTCAAGTTTCTCTCCATTTATTTTAATGTTAGCCACTGGTTTGCTGTATATGGCTTTTACTATGTTTAGGTATGGGCCTTGGATTCCTATTCTTTCCAGGACTTTTTATCATGAAGGGGTGTTGAATTTTGTCAAATGCTTTCTCAGCATCTAATGAAATGATCATGTGGTTTTGTTCTTTCAGTTTGTTTATATAATGGATCACGTTGATGGTTTTCCATTATATTAAACCATCCCTGCATGCCTGGGATGAAGCCTACTTGATCATGGTGGATGATTGTTTTGATGTGCTCTTGGATTCGGTTTGCCAGAATTTTGTTGAGTATTTTTAAAACGATGTTCATAAGGGAAATTGGTCTGAAGTTCTCTTTCTTTGTTGGGTCTTTGTGTGGTTTAGGTATAAAATGTAATTGTGGCTTCATAGAAGGAGTTCGGTAGTGCTCCATCTGTTTCAATTTTGTGGAATAGTTTGGATAATATTGGTATGAGGTCTTCTATGAAGGTCTGATAGAATTCTGCACTAAACCCGTCTGGACCTGGGCTCTTTTTGGTTGGGAGACCTTTAATGCCTGCTTCTATTTCCTTAGGAGTTATGGGGTTGTTTAACTGGTTTATCTGTTCCTGATTTAACTTCGGTACCTGGTATCTGTCTAGGAAATTGTCCATTTCCTGCAGATTTTCAAGTTTTGTTGAGTATAGGCTTTTATAGTAAGATCTGATGATATTTTGAATTTCCTCTGAATCTGTAGTTATGTCTCCCTTTTCATTTCTGATTTTGTTAATTTGGACACCCTCTCTGTGTCCTCTCGTTAAATCTGGCTAAGGGTTTATCTATCTTGTTGATTTTCTCAAAGAACCAACTTTTGGTTCTGTTGATTCTTTCTATGGTCCTTTTTGTTTCTACTTGGTTGATTTCAGCTCTGAGTTTGATTATTTCCTGCCTTCTACTCCTCCTGGGTGTATTTGCTTCTTTTTGTTCTAGAGCTTTTAGGTGTGCTGTCAAGCTGCTGACATATGCTCTTTCCTGTTTCTTTCTGCAGGCACTCAGCGCTATGAGTTTTCCTCTTAGCACAGCTTTCATCGTGTCCCATAAGTTTGGGTATATTGTACCTTCATTTTCATTAAATTCTAAAAAGTTTTAATTTCTTTCTTTATTTCTTCCTTGACCAGGTTATCATTGAGTAGAGCATTGTTCAATTTCCACGTATATGTGGGCATTCTTCCCTTATTGTTATTGAAGACCAGCTTTGGCCATGGTGGTCCGATAGCTTTTGCATGGGATTATTTCTATCTTTCTGTACCTGTTGAGGCCCGTTTTTGACCAATTATATGGTCAATTTTGGAGAAAGTACCATGAGGAGCTGAGAAGAAGGTATATCCTTTTGCTTGAGGATAAAATGTTCTATAAATATCCGTTAAGTCCATTTGGCTCATGACTTCTCTTAGTCTGTCTACGTCTGTTTAATTTCTGTTTCCATGATCTGCCCATTGATGAGAGTGGGGTGTTGAAGTCTCCTACTATTATTGTGTGAGGTGCAATGTGTGTTTTGAGCTTTAGTAAGGTTTCTTTTACGTATGTAGGTGCCCTTGTATTTGGGGCATAGATATTTAGGATTGAGAGTTCATCTTGGTGGATTTTTCCTTTGATAAATATAAAGTGTCCTTCCTTATCTTTTTTGATGACTTTTAGTTGAAAATTGACTTTATTTGATATTAGAATGGCTACTCCAGCTTGCTTCTTCCGACCATTTGCCTGGAAAGTTGTTTTCCAGCCTTTTACTCTGAGGTAGTGTCTGTCTTTGTCTCTGAGGTGTGTTTCCTGTAGGCAGCAGAATGCAGGGTCCTCGTTGCGTATCCAGTTTGTTAATCTATGTCTTTTTATTGGGGAGTTGAGGCCATTGATGTTGAGAGTTATTAAGGAATAGTGATTATTGCTTCCTGTTATATTCATACGTGGATGTGTTATGTTTGTGTGCTTTTCTTCTCTTTGTTTTGTTGCCAAACGATTAGTTTCTTGCCTCTTCTTGGGTATAGCTTGCCTCCTTATGTTGGGCTTTACCATTTATTATCCTTTGTAGTGCTGGATTTGTAGAAAGATATTGTGTAAATTTGGTTTTGTCATGGAATATCTTGGTTTCTCCATCTATATTAATTGAGAGTTTTGCAGGATACAGTAGCCTGGGCTGGCATTTGTGTTCTCTTAGGGTCTGTATGACATCAGTCCAGGATCTTCTGGCCTTCATAGTTTCTGGCGAAAAGTCTGGTGTGATTCTGATAGGTCTGCCTTTATATGTTACTTGACCTTTTTCCCTTACTGCTTTTAATATTCTTTCCTTATTTTGTGCGTTTGGTGTTTTGACTATTATGTGACGGGAGGTGTTTCTTTTCTGGTCCAATCTATTTGGAGTTCTGTAGGCTTCTTGTATGCCTATGGGTATCTCTTTTTTTAGGTTAGGGAAGTTTTCTTCTATGATTTTGTTGAAGATATGTACTGGTCCTTTGAGCTGGGCGTCTTCACTCTCTTCTATAACTATTATCCTTAGGTTTGATCTTCTCATTGAGTCCTGGATTTCCTGTATGTTTTGGACCAGTAGCTTTTTCCGCTTTACATTATCTTTGACAGTTGAGTCAATGATTTCTATGGAATCTTCTGCTCCTGAGATTCTCTCTTCCATCTCTTGTATTCTGTTGGTAAAGCTTGTATCTACAGCTCCTTGTCTCTTCTTTTGGTTTTCTATATCCAGGGTTGTTTCCATGTGTTCTTTCTTGATTGCTTCTATTTCCATTTTAATTCCTTCCACTGTTTGATTGTGTTTTCCTTTAATTCTTTCAGGGATTTTTGTGTCTCCTCTGTATGGGCTTCTACTTGTTTATTTATGTTTTCCTGGAATTCTTTCATGCATTTTTGCGATTCCTCTCTGTAGGCTTCTACTTGTTCTCTAAGGGAGTTCATCATGTCTTTCTTGAAGTTCTCCAGCATCATGATCAAATATGATTTTGAATCTAGATCTTGCTTTTCTGGTGTGTTTGGATATTCCATGTTTGTTTTGATGGGAGAATTGGGCTCCGATGGTGCCATGTAGTCTTGGTTTCTGTTGCTTGGGTTCCTGCGCTTGTCTCTCGCCATCAAATTATCTCTAGTGTTACTTTGTTCTGCTATTTCTGACAGTGGCTAAACTGTCCTATAGGCCTGTGTGTCAGGAGTGCTGTAGACCTGTTTTCCTCTCTTTCAGTCAGTTATGGGGACAGAGTGTTCTGCTTTCGGGCGTGTAGTTTTTCCTTTCTACAGGTCTTCAGCTGTTCCTGTGGACCTGTGCCTTGAGTTCACCAGGCAAGTCACTTGCAGCAGATAAGTTAGTCTTACCTGTGGCCCCGAGGCTCGAGTTCGCTCGCGGGGTTCTGCCCACGGGCTCTCCGCGGTGGCAGCGACCGGGAAGATCTGCGCCGCCTCTTCCGGGAGCCTCCGTGCACCAGGGTTCCAGATGGCCTCCGGTGTTTTCCTCTGGAATCCGTCCCCACCTTTTAAGGAGAGAGATGTATTGTACTATTTAATATATAGATCTAACAAGAATAAAATGAACAAATCAAAGTTAGTCATGATAGGTTTCTTCTTGAATCCTTCAGGTTGTCTCATTAGTCTGCTACTGAAATTTTTGCTGCACAATAAAGCTTGCCTATGCATCAAGCATACATAAAAATATGATTGAAATTTCAAGATATATTTGCATCAAAGTATTTACCATTCATTTAATTAATTAAAAACTTGATATCTGTATTATCCCATATATCCAAAACATGTATAGTATTTTAATTTGCCATATTTTGTTCCAGTAGAACCAGGTACATTTTCATACCTATAGTATTTTAATGAATGTCCACATGTCAGGGTAGAGTGAGCTCAGATGTTAGAAAATCAATATATATGTCCTCATTTTACCAATTGATATTCCCACTATACAGTCATGGCATAATGTGTCTAACAATATTAAAACATAAATTAAAGAAATTTGAATTGGAAAAGCAAAAGTCTCAGTTTGTGGTTTAAAGTATCTCATATCTATTCCTGAAGTGTTTCTCAAATTGTGGAAAGCATTCAACATTTTTATTTCCTGGGCTATGTTGACATATGCAATAAATTTGATTTAAATATTTGCAAATAAATCTATAATCCATCTGGAGTTTATTTTGGTTTGTGTCAGAAGGTGGAAATCAATGTTATTCTTTCCCCAAATGGTTAGCCAGTTGTATCACCACCTTTTCTTGAATAATTCATTTCTTTCCACAAGTTTAAAGTGCTGCTTTTGTTATACGCAAAAGTTATTTACTTAATTAAGTTAATGCTAATATTTGTATGTAACATCACTCATCTTTTTAGTTTGGGGATTTTTCTTGTGTGTGTGTGTGTGTGTGTGTGTGTGTGTGTGTGTGTGCGTGTGTGTGTGTGTGTGATCATATACATATTCTCTTGATTTCTTGCTTTTGTTGAATCCTCTTAAAATGTATGAACTAAGTGTTACATTTTAGTTCTGCTTTGTACCCTAGTGATAATTACTAGGAACATTTCTCTGAACATCCACTTACTCATTAACAAATAGACATAGTAATAAAATCAGAAAACAATAACTTCCTTTTCACAGGATTAAGCAATAGGGTCATGCATGAATAATATATCGTGCATGGCATGCAGTAAATATCTAGTGGACAAATTTCCTAATTATTTAAATATAGGGCATAGAAGTGGTCCTTCAATTTATTTGACTTAAAGTTTAGATTTTTCTAGATTTTTACTGCTGCACTGACACTTAAGAATTTTTGTGTAAGATTTTAAAGGCGGCCTTATGGGACTTTGATCAGTGTCTATGAAAAGATAAATCTTGCAAAAACTTGTGCGTCCTCTAAACAGGATTCATTTTTTAATTATATGTTCCTTTTGCCAGTAAATTAGAAGAGCTTTTACATTTATTAATTTATTAATATTTACTTATATATTAATGTTTATTTGTGATTGCAAATGGAATGACATTTTTCTTCTTAAAAACCTTAAATTCTTTTGTTTAGGATATGCTGATTTTTTTTTTAATTTCCTCCATTTCTGTTGTTATGTCTCCCTTTTCATTTCTGATTTTGTTAATTTGGATACTGCCTCTGGGCTCTTTAGTTAGTTTGGCTAGAGGTTTATCTATCTTGTTGATTTTTCTCAAAGAACCAGCTTTTAACTTGTTGATTCTTTGTAGTGTTCTCTTTGTTTCTATGTGGTTGATTTCTGCCCCTCAGTTTGTTTACTTCTCTTAAGTGTGTTTGCTTCTTTTTGTTCTAGAGCTCTCAGGTGTGGTGTTAAGTTGGTAATGTAAGATTGCTCCAGTTTCTTTACCAGGGCACCTAGTGCTGTGAATTTTCCTCTTAGCACTGCTTTCATTGTGTCCCATAAATTTGGGTACGATGTGTCAATATTTTCATTAAATTCCAGGAAGTCTTTAATTTCTTTATTTTTCTCTAACCAAATTATCATTGACTAGAAAGTTGTTCAGTTTCCCCACGTATGTAGGCTTTATGTTGTTTTTGCTGTTGTTGAAGCCCAGCCTTAGGCTATGGTGATCAGATAAAATGCATGGGATTATTTCAATCTTCTTGTGTCAGTTGAGGGTTGTTTTGTGAACTATTTTATGGTTGATTTTGAAGAAGGTACCATGAGGTGCTGAGAAGAAGGCATATTCTTTTGTTTTAGGATGTTTTGTAGATATCTGTTGAATCCATTTGGTTCATAACCTCTATTAGTTTCACTGTATCTCTCTTTAGTTTCTGTTTCAATGACCTGTCCATTGGTGAGAGGGGGGCATTGAAGTCTCCCACTATTATTGTGTAGGGTTCAATGTATGTTTTGAGCTTTAGAAGAATTTCTTTTATGAATGTGGGTGTCTTTGCACTTGGGGCATAGATGTTCAGAATTGAGACATTCTCTTGGTGCATTTTCCATTTGATGAATATGAAATATCCTTCCTCATCACACTTGATAACTTTTGGTTGAAAGTCTATTTTATTCGATATTAGGATGGCAACTACAGCTTGTTTCTTGGGACCATTTGCTTGGAAGACCTTTTGCCATCCGTTTACTCTGTTATGGTCTCTGCCTTTTTTATTGAGGTGAGTTTCTTGTATGTGTGATCTTGTTTGCATACCCAGTCTGTTAGCTTATGTCTTTTAATAGTTCAGTTGAGTCCATTAATATTGAGAGACGTTAAAGACAGATCACTGTTGTTTAAATCTTAATGAAATGGATGGTTTTCTAGAGAGATACGACATACCAAAGATAAATCAAGAACATGTAAACTATCTAAAAAGACCCATATCCCATAAGGAAATAGAAGAAGTCATTAAAAACCTCCCAACCAAAGAAAGCCCAGGGCCAGATGGATTTAGTGCAGAATTCTACCAGACCTTCAAAGAAGACTCAATACCAATATTCTCAAACCATTCCATAAAATAGAAACAGAAAGAACACTACTAAATTCATCCTATGAAGCCTCAATTACTCTGAAACCTAAACCACACAAAGACCCAACCAAAAGAGAACTTCAGAGCAATCTTGCTTATGAATATCGATGCAAAGATACTCAATAAAATTCTTGCAAACCAATCCAAGAACACATCAAAACCATCATTCACCATGATCAATTAGACTTCATCCCAGGGATGCAAGGTTGAATCAATATATGAAAATCCACTAACATAATCCACTATATAAACAAACTCAAAGAAAATAATTACATGATCATCTCCTTAGATTCCAAAAAAATCATTGACAAAATATAACACCCCTTCATGTTAAAAGTATTGGAGAGATCAGGAATTCAAGGACCATCTCTAAACATAATAAAAGCAATTTACAGTGAACCAACAACCAATATCAAATTAAAAGAAGAGATACTTGAAGCAATCTCACTGAAATTGGGGACAAGACAAGGAAGCTGACTCTCCCTGTATCTATTCAATTTAGTACTGGAAGACTTAGCTAGAACAATAAGACAACAAAAAGAGATCAAGGGGATACAAATTGGCAAAGAAGAAATAAAGGTATCTTTTTGCAGATGGTATGATAGTAAACATAAGCAACCTCAAAAATTCTACCAGAGAACCTCTCCAGCTGATAAACAACTTGAGCAAAGTGGCTTGATATAAAGTTATCTCAAATAAATCAGTAGCCTTCCTTTATACAAATGATAAATAGGCTGAGAAAGAAATTAAGGAAACAATTCCTTTCATGATAGCCACAAATAATATAAAATATCTTGGGGTAACTCTAACCAAACAAGTGAAAGTTCTGTATGACAATAACTTCAAACTTCTCAAGAAAGAAATCAATGAAGATCTCACAAAATGAAGCGATCTCCCATACTCATGGATTGGCAGAATTAACATAGTAAAATGGCCATTCTATCAAAGGCAATCTACAAAGTCCATGTAATCCCCATCAAAATCCCAATAAAATTCTTCAAAGACATGGAATGAGCATTTCTCAAATTCATCTGGAAAGGCAAAAAAACAGAATAGCAAAAACAATTCTTAACAATAAAAGAATTTCTGGGGGGAATCACCATTCCTTATCTCAAGCTTTATTATAGAGCAATAGTGATAAAAGCTGCGTGGTATCATTACAGAGACAGACAGGTTGATCAATAGAATCAAATTGAAAACCCAGAAATAAAACCACACACTTATGCACTTGATCTTTGACAAAGAAGCCAAAAATATACAATGGAAAAAAGAAAGCATTTACAGTAAATGATGCTGGTCTAACTGGCTGTCTGTATGTAGAAAAATTATAGTAGACCCATATTTGGCACCGTGCACAAAGCTCAATTCCAAGTGGATCAAGAACTTCAACATAAAACCAGATACACTGGCTCTAACAGAAGAGAAAGTGGGAAAGAGCCTTGAACTCATTGGCACAGAGGGAAATTTCTTAAACAGAACTCCAATGGCTCATGCTCTAAGATCAAAAACTGGCAAATGGGACTGAATGAAACTGGAAAGCTTCTGTAAGTCAAAGGACACAGTCAATAAAACAGATCAGCAACCTACAGATTGGGAAAAACTTCAACAACCCCACATTGGATAGAGGGTTAATATCCAAAATATATAAAAAACTCAAGAAGCTAACCAGCAAAAATTTGAACAACCCAATCAAAATATGGGGTATAGAACTAAACTGTGAATTCACAACAGAGGAATCTGAAATGGCTGAGAAACAACTAAAAATGTTCAAAGTCCTTAGTGATCAGAGAAATGCAAATCAAAATGACCCTGAAATTCCACCTTACACCAGTCAGATTGGCTAAGATCAATACCTCAGGTGACAAAACATGTTGGCAAGGATGTGGAGAAAGACCAACATTCCTCCATTGCTGATGGGATTGCAAACTGGTACAACCACTCTGGAAATCAATCTGGAGATTCCTCAGAAAATTAGAAATGGATCTACCTGAAGGTCCAGCAATACCACTCTTGGGCATATACCCAAAAGGTGCCCCAGCATGCCACATGGGCACATGTTCCACAATGTTCATAGTGGCCTTATTTGTGGTAGCCAGAAGCTGGAAACGACCCAGATTTCCCATGACAGAAGAGTGGACACAGAAAATGTGTCCATTCTTTACACAATGGAATACTACTCAGCTGTTAACACCAAAGACCTCCTGAGTTTTGCAGGCAAAACTCAGAGACCTGAGAATTGAGAGACTCTCAGGACTCAAAGGGAGGGACCTTAGATGAAATGCCCTGCAGTGGGGAGAGGGAACTTGTAGAGCTCACCTCCAGCAGAAAGACAGGACATCAAGTGAGGTAGTCATCCCACAGTCAAAATTCTGACCTGTAATTGTTCTTGTATAAAAGAGCTGCAAGGACAGAAATGAAGAGGAGCCTAAGGGAAAGAATGTCCAGCAACAGGCCCAAAGCAGGATCCAGCTCAAGGAGAGGCCCCAAGGCCTGAAACTGTTACTGAGGCCATAGGATGTTCACAAAAAGGAAGCTATCATAACTGCCCTCCAAAAGACCCAACAAGCATCTGAAAGTCAGATGCAGATTTGTGCACACAACCAATGAAGAGAAGCTACTGATCCCTATGGTTGAATTTGGGAAAAGCTGGAAGAAGTTGAGGAGAAGGGTGACCCTCTAGAAGGACTAGCAGTGTCAATTAACCTGGACCCCTGAGATCTTTCAGATACTGGACCACCAGTCAGGCAGCGTATTACACCAGTTGATATGAGGCCTCTAACACATATACAGCAGAGGACTGCTGGGTCTGGGTTCAGTCAGAGAAGGTGCACCTAACCATAAAGGGACTGGAGGCCCCAGGGAGTTTAGAGGTCTCAGTGTGGGGAAATGCAGTGGAGTGTGGGGAGGGTAGGGACATCCTCATGAAAACAGAGAGTGGGGAAGAGGTATGGAATGTGTCAGTCAGAGGGTGGACTAGGAGGAGAATAAAATCTGGAGTGTCAAAAAAAAGATTAAATAAAAAGAAGGAAAAAATTAATAGATTCTCTCCCACACAGTATATCCTGACCACCATTTCCCGCTCCACTCTTTTCACCTCCCACGACTACTGTCTCCTCTCTCCCTACACTCACTCCTCCTTTGTTTGCCTTCAGAAAGGTGCAGGCCTCCAAGAGATAACAACCAAATATCACAAATGAAGATACCTAAGAGAAGGCAAAAGCTTTCATATTGAGGCTGGACAAGGTGACACAATAGGAGAGAAAGAGTCACAAGAGAGTTCAAAATGTAAGAGACACAGTCATTCAAATTGTTAGGAATCCCATAAAAAACACAAGATGTAGACCCTTGCAGGCCCCATGCTTGATGCTTCAGTCTTTGTAAGCTCCTATGAACCCTACTTAGTCAATTCAGTGGGTCATGTTCTCCTGATGTCCCCCATCCTCTCTGACTCTTACAATGTTTCTTTCCCCCTTTCCATTGAGTTTCCTCAAGAATCAAGGGTGGGAATCCAATAGAGACCTCCAATTGAGGCTCTCTGTATAATTTCTGGCTGTGGGGCCCTGCATCTGTTCCCATCTACGGCTGGAGCAAGTCTCTCTAATGATGACTGGACAAGATACCAATCTAGGAGTTTACAGATTATCATTTGGGATCATTTTGTTTCCTTCAGACGGGTAATGCTTTGTTCTACTCCAGGTCTCTGGGTTATCTGTTCTCCTATTCCTGGCTATCCAGGCAGTGTAGGGCATCAGATCTCTCTTGTGATGTGGACCTCAAGTTAAACCAGACAGTGGGTGGCCACCCTCACAAGTTGTGCATCGTTGTCAGCTCAACCTATCTTTGTTAAATGAGTTATGTAGATGTATTCAGCAATAGATTCCTGCTGTCAGTTTTTCGAGAGTGATCCTCTTCCTTAGTATCAGCCTTGTTAGTTTGGGGACTCCCTATAAGACACTCTAGAACAATTCAACCAAATACAACCCCAGCCTATCAATGGAAGCCTAGCCTTGATACAAAGATGACCAGTTCAGATTCCATATCCTCCACTACTAGGAGTCCTCGCCAAGGTCATACTTGTAGATTCAAGGAAGTTTTCTTTCCATTAGATTTCTATATTGCCCTCCCCACCATGTTCTCTAATTCCAACTATCTCTTATTGTAGACTCTTACCCAAACTCATCGACCTGATCTTACAAATGGAGTGATTTTTAAAATGTTCTTTTTAATTGATTATTACTCGAATATTCACTAGGCTTTCTTTTTTGAATATGGATTTTATAATGTACCACTTATTGGTATATTTCAATTTTAAGAAGATTTCAGTTAAATTGATCATATTTCTAGGTATTCTATTTCCTGCAGAAGTCAATTTTATGTTTCATTTTGTGACACACAAACTTTAATTTGCAGTTTTCCTCATATAATGGTATGCATTGGCATATATACCCAAATTTTTGTAAATGTATATAATATAGTTGTAGGCTTAATTTTATACTACTTTCCTATTGATTCATCAAATATTGGGAGAAATCACAGAAATCATAATTATATGAAATACACTGAAAGCTTTCATTCCAAGTAGTTATTCAATTTTAATTGTTTTCACTTTTTCTTTATGTGACAGATTAACTTCCTGAAAGAGTGAAAGTTGAATTTTTATCATGTTCTAAAATTTTAAACTTCTTTGGTAAAAGGTGTTCAAAGTCTCTTCTGCTGATATTAATATTTATCTTATTTAAACATACACATGCACGTGCACACACACACACACACACACACACACACACACAAGTCAGTGTCATTGAATACTTAGGAAAATATAGTCAAATGTATCTCCAAATCACACTAAGCTGCATTTAAAATTTTTGTCAAGATCAACTCTAGTGTTGGCTAATACTATTGAACTGAATGATTATTTTAGTGTTTGATTAATGGGTATGTTTGATATGAATATGATTTTGTCAGTGCTAAATTGAACTGTAATTTCATTAGTCAAGTTGATTTAGCAGCTTGAGAAGACGCTTTAATAACATTTTCCAATCTTTGACACACACCCCTTCATCAGATTGATTATTGTACTTAGTGTGACTTAAAAACATGTTTGCTTATTAACTAGAGGGATTTATTTTCTTCTGTTCCTTTTAATTGGGAATACATGTGAATGAGCAACAATAATTTGGCCAGTTTTCTATGTGTAATCCTTGGCATCTTAAATTTAACTTTAGCTAACCATAGATCAGCAACTGATAGCTAGCTACTGCAGTACACATTGGAGAAGCAATTGTGAAAATGCTAATATCTCCACTTTCAAGAGGTTTGCAGCCAATACAGCCATCATGAGTTGTTAAAGTGTAATAGTAGTATTCAGTCACACATTGTGTCAGATTGTGTGTAATGGGCAACAAGTGTAGAATTATTGGGACAGAAGGCCAGAGAATGTTTCCTGAAAGAAAGGATCTTACTATGAGTTTGAACTTGAGTAAGCTTTAACTGGGAAAACTGGAAGAAGACCCTTATGTGCAGTGGGGGCTATGGAGGCACATACACAGAGACCCTAAAATGCCCTGAAAAGTGTTTATATTAAAGAATCAAGAAAGGTAAATGTGATTCTGATATAGATGCCAGAAAGATAGGGTGTGAAAACAGGTAGGAAGACAAGTGCATTCAACAATGGATGTGTGACAAGGATTGCTCTCTATTCAAAATGCAATGTCTCGAGAAGAAAGTACTTTTAATGGCTGATGTGCAACCTTACTTAGCAAGCAATTGCAGAGTTCTCCAACAGAGTATCTGCTGGGGCTTTCTCCAACTTTACAAAAAGCCACAGCGACAACAGCAGATCAAAATACACATCCTCATGCCACTCAACAATAGGCTGCAATTTTAATAGGCCAGGGAAGGTTTTGCAGAAGTAATTTATAAGGAAGAGCTGAAATTGCTTTAGGTTTGTGGACTGCACTGAATCTGTAAATGTGGTATATATACAATACCCCTATTCAGCTGTAAAGAAAAATGAAATCATGCAATTTGCAAGTAAATGTGTAGAATATACTGAATGGGGTAACCCAGGCCAGAAGAGACAAATGCCTTATCTCTCTTATTTGTGGACGGTAGCTCCAAATTGTAAATGTAGTATATCATCCACAATAACCATAGAAACCTGGAAAGTAAAAAGAGAGAAGTAAAAGGGAGATGCAGTGAACATGGGATGGGCAAACACACTGATAGGTCTACAACTGAGCCCAACACCCAAACCTCACTGATAGGTCTACAACTCAACCCCCACACGCAAAGCTGAGGGACATAATGGAAGATGAGGAAGACAGATTGTAAGAAGCTAGAAGGGCAGGGCGTGTCCTCTATATGTGATAGAAAAGCTGCACCCATGAATCTCAACAATATGTTTGTCATGACAGACAAAGGTGGGAGTGGGGAATTTCACAAGGCCCATTTTAGACGACATGTTGCAGTTGAGAGCTGCTAAGAAATGAATTGTCTGCCACCCTGAGGGGGATAGGAATTCCACAGGAAGAGCAACAGAATCAGCTAATTGGGACTCTCATAGCTGAACCATCAACTAATGAATATATATGAGCTGGACCTAGGCCTCCCCGTTCCTATGTATCATATGTGTAGCTTCATGTGGGTCCTTAACAATTGGAGCAGAGGGCTATCCCAAAAGCCGCTGCTTGTATGTCAGATATGTTCTTCTAGCTGGACTGCCTTGTTTGGCCTCAGTGGAAGAGGAAGTACCTAACCACACAGAAACTTGAAGTACCAGGGTTGGGTAATACCCAGAGGGTCCCACCCACTTAGAGGAGAAGGGGAAGCGGGATGGGGGGGAGAATTATGGGAGGGAGTAACTACAAGGGGGGCAGAGAGGATGATGTAAAGTGAATAAGTTAAAAAAAAGTGCAAAAAGAAAAAGAGTTGATCAAGGGAGGGGTAAGATAGTATAGCAATATATGAAACTTTCAAAAACTATGATAAAACTTGAGACCATACAATGACTGAGAAAAGGAATGTAGGATTTAGTAGGTACATGAATGCAAACAAAAGAATAAGAGCAGATGTTTATGTCCAGACTCGACACATTATATCTCTAGGGAGACTGAGAAGCCCTCTCTCTCAATCTCTCTCTTCGTGTGTGTGTGTGTATGCATACTGTGCTTGTATGCAAGTCATACGCAGTAATTTAAGTACTCAGAAAAAAGAAGCATTTTGAGCTTTGAAGAAAGGCAAGAAATTTTGTTGGATTAGGAATAATGAAGAGAGCCTGGAGATAGGAGGAAATAACACACACATATGCACATGTGTGTATCGTGTGTGTGTGTGTGTGTGTGTGTGTGTGTTTAATGAAACTTAATGTAAAAGTCATGAAAAAGAAGACAGTGGGATTTTTGTTTACCTGTGACGTATTTCTCTGTTTGGAGATGTTCTTACATACTTCAGGCCTGCCTTGGAATCACTGTGCAACTAAGAGCTGCCTTAGACTCCTGACCTCTTGGCCCAGCTTGAGTGCTAGGATTACAGCAGAGCTCCAGGCATGGTTGAAAGGAAAGGCTTGATTTTTAATCATTTGGTTATTTTTTGAGATTATCACATAATTACTTCGTTCCCCCTTCCATTTTCTCTCTTCAAATGCTCCCACTTACCGCTCCATGCTGCTTTTAAAACTAGTAGCCTATTTTTCATTAATTGTTGTTACAATGTCTTTGTGTGTTCCTACATAAGTACACTCTGTTCAGTCTGTATGTTTCTTTCTGGTAAGTACATTGAGTGGCAAAGATAGGTAATGCAACATTTTATTTTGCATTTTGTGTCTTAGTTAAATCCTTTTTGAAGGAGTGGCAGAATCTAAGTTCATAAGAATGAAGTAAACTAGAAATGGAGAATGGGATACACATGCACACACATACACATTACCACTACACACCACCCCCACACATTTGTGTGCACATACATATCCTTGTGCAGGTGCATGCACACACATGCTCAGGCATAGGCACACACACACACACACACACACACACACACACACACACACACACATTTTTAAGAGGAGAGACCCTGTCATATTTATTTCATTTTAATGTCCTTTTTGCCTGTGTTGGGTGTGTGGAGGGGGATATCGCTCACTGAGCAAGAGGCTCTTTGTTTTGGCTGAACTGGCTTATTCTCAGTACTGAGGACACATTTGATCCCTCCACTGCAACACTGAGTTTATAGATACAATGGGCATATCTGGCTTTTGGGGGAAGGGGAGACTGGGGATTAAAACTTAGGCTTACAAAGCAAATTCTATTACCCATGGAGCTGTGTCCCCACATCTCCATGCCATGTCTAAAAAGGATTCAGTAGTTCCAGCTCAGTTGGAGATGTGCATATTTGTGTGCACACACATGTACACAAGAGGGAAAATTATTAGTAATTTGACCCGAATTAATAGTAAGTTGGCAAACTTTGTTTTTCTGGAGACATTGCCAACTATGAAGATCTTGTCTTTCCAAGTGTCCCTAGAGCTGCAATGTGTTTAGTAACCTCTTTAAATGTGCCTTTCCAGGACCAAGCGATCATATTTTAACAAAGGATGTTGCTTCCTACATACATGACACAGAAAAATGCCTTTTTAGTTTTCTCTCACTTCAGTTTTTGAGTTCAGTGACTCACTCTCAATCCTGCTTTCTCCAGATAAATGAAATCTCTCTCTATATATAACACATTTTTACTAGGCATGGGGATTTAAAAATAACCAAAAGCTAACTTTAAGTATCTGAGTAGAAATTAATCAGCCATTCATCTCTTTCTTCTGTTACAGCTATTCATCAAGTTTATATCAAGAGACATGGAAAAATTATTCTAACACTATGTAAAACAATTATTATTAATTATTGTCACATCCCCAGAGGGGGAATTAGAATTACCCCTTCAAAGATGATTGTATGTTAGAGAAAAGTTATTAAAAATGTGTGTAGTAAGCCCGACTCAAGCTTACTACTTAAGACTCAGTTACCTCTGTTGGGAAACAGGGAGGGGCAGTCAGCTCTTACAGTTCATATAAAAGAAACAATTCAGTGTCAGAATCTGGAGGAAAGTGTTCTAAAATAATTGTCCTCAACCCCCTTATTGTTTTCCACCATTAACCACATGTTCTTCTCCATCTATAATCTTAGAATCGCTTGCTAGTGTTCACACCCTGAACTTTATTATATTGATACAAGTTACCTTTCTTTGTATCATGGTTTTACAACTTTCAGAATAATAGCTCCACTTTAAATGGGCCTCCTTTGGCTTGGAGTCCCCTTAAGGCTTAGACACTAGTCTGAACTGGGTGTAATGCATATAACATATTCTTCTTAAAGGGTGACACTTCAAATCCAATCAACTGTAGGAGTTATTTGGACAAACATATGTGAACACGAGGACACTCAAAAATTATCTTTTTGCATCTCAACAATTTTCCTTCTTATAGGAAAATTATAGGGGATTTAGCTTCTTATAATACCTGCCTCTGGTTATACCACTACATTAATAAGAAAACCAAAACCATCTATACCTGTGAATCATGAATCATGAACCCTCTTGGGGCAAGGTGGGGAGGGGCAAATGACCCTTTTTCAGGGTTTGTCTAAGACAATTTAAAAACAGGTATTTATATTATCATTTCAACAGTAGTGAATTTGCAATTATGAAGTAGCAACAAAAGCAGTTTTGTGGTTGAGGTCACCATAACATGAGCTGTCCTCTGTATAAAAGCCAGGACACAAACTATTCACAATATATCTTCCTACTAGGAGGAAGCTAATATTTTGCTGTATTTTGTTCAATATTTTGTCATAAAATGTTTTTATGCACACATATAATTAAAGCCATAGTTATACTTTGTATCACACATCACACACTATGAAAGAGTCATGTATTAAGTAGGTTGAGAACCACTGACATAGATTGACCAAAGAACTTGCTTATTGTTTATCACTGGGGAAATACAGAAGGCTTAAACAATTCTGTTTCTAGGTATAACACATACAACTTGACAAAAAAAATATAAAAGTGCAAATCAGGTCATGCAGGTTTTCTTTTTGAATTGGATTGCTAGCCACCACCCCATGCCCCCTTCCCCACTCTAATACTCTGGGAAATACTGTTCCAGCAAGGAAACGTTTTCCACAGTAGAATGTTAGTAAGTACAACTCCTGCTTAGATGGCATGGCGAACTGTAGACGTGGTAAATGTGATGGATTTATTGTTGGAGACATTTCTTTGGCATTGCATTTTTTAAGAGCAGTTTTGGAAGGCTGAAGGGTTTTGATGTAATTCCAAAGTTCTAGTAGTATGAGCTGAATATTGACTTCCTATTTCTTTAAATAGTATTTTGTTACTTCTTTAAAAATAAACCAGGCTCACTCTCCTTTGCCGGTGTTGTTGGGTCTTATCACAGTGCCATTCTGGCACTACTTGGTTTTCTGAATGAGCGGCATACCTTGAGAAGTTATTGGATGGAAAATTCCAACAGCTTCCCTAATCTTTCATATCTGTGACTAGTGAAACACACTCTTCTCCCCTACTGTGGATGTTCTCCGGTATTTAAGAGTTGCAACAATCATCTTGCTTAGGATCAGTCACTTGCACCTTTTCTAAGATGTCATACCTGCTGGAAATTAATTTGATTTTTAAAAAGGCTACATTTTGGCTGGGTGTGGTTGTGAACTCCTTTAATTCCTGTAATTTAACTCACATGATAGAGACAGATGGATCCTTGTAAGTTTGAGGCCAACCCAATCTACATAGTGAGTATCAGTCAATATTACCCTGTCAAAACAAAACATTAAAAAAACCCACATTTTATCTCATAATGGCACAAATGAATTTTTTGCCTTAGCATAAATTGATTTACAATTTCCGATGGTCCTGAAGTAAGAATCCTACAATGTCACTAATCTATATTTTCTCTGAGTTTATGGTCTAACACATACCTTCTATATAAAACCCAGGACACAAACTATTCACAATATATCTTCCTACTAGGAAGTAGCTAATAGACTGCTGTATTTTGTTCAGTATTTTGTCATAAAATGTTTTTATGCACACATACAACTAAAAAGATAGTTATACTTTGTATCACACATCACACTCAAGAAACTGGCTGCTTAATATATCATCACTCCAGGAATTACCTATTTCTTCATTTCTTTGCTATATGCTATTGAAGACTTTTTCTTTTGGTTCTCTAATAATTATAGCACAATACTTTATACATTCTAAATATATGGTATAGGTTTAGGTCTACAGCAGTGTACTAGAACAAATACTGCTGTACTTGCTATGTGGTTTATAAACAAAGCAGTGCCCATTGTCTTCCGACTGAACCACTTAAATTTATTGACCCTTATTTAATCCTCCCATTGATTTTCTTATAGTTTTATTAAATATAAATATTTTCTTAAGTAATATATTGCTTTATTTTTATGCATTTTGGGTTTCTATATTAATCTAATATTATCATATATATTCTCCTGCAGTTATATTTTACAATATAATTTGGGGAATTATTTATATAGTTATGGTTGATCTATTTTAATGGTTATATACTATTATTTCATTGTTAGAGTAGGCACAACTTATTTGTACTTATTTGTTGAAAGAATTACATAGCTTGCTTTTATTTTATGTTACTATAAACAATGTAAGAATTTTGTTTTTGTCTCCTGGTACATTTCTATAAATTTCTCTTGGATAAATATTGACAGCAAAACTGCTGAATGTACACCTTCATTTTATTACATAATATTTTGTAAAGTCTATGTATCAACGTGTACAGTCATCATACATGAGTGTGGTACCACATTCTTAGTAACAATTTGGGCTTTTTAAAAAAATCAGACTGGAAGATTTAAGAAAGTACCTCAGTTCAGTTTTAAATCTTATTTCATGTTTGTTAACTTAAGCTTTTCTTATTTATTCATTTCATATTTTTCTTGTTGATTTGATAGAAATTATTAAATCATTATAATATTTTGATTATATAGTTTGAATATATAAACATTTGTTTATTAATTATGCTACAACTTTAGTTTGTGATTTGTATTATCAATTAGGAACATCTTCACAACATGAAGTTTGATATTTTAACATAGTCATTTATGTATTTTTCCTCTTTAATACTTTCGTTGCCTGATTATTTGACCAGTCAAAGGTCACTGAAACTCCCTTGCATTTATCTGAAAAGCAGAGACTATATGAAGAGCAAACATCTTAAAATCAGGACATGCTATGGTTTTAGTGGAACAGTAAGAGAGCTGGCCTGATTGCAGCAGAATGAGCCAATAGGGAGATTAGATAACCAGGCAGCACATACATACACAAAGAGAAAGTTTCTTAAAGCTTCTTAAAGCATTTATAGTAAAGGAAAAATCTTGGCGATAGGCTGAGACATGGCATAGACTCATGCATATTTTATATAGTACACTAGCTTCACTGTTAAGACTGGACTGCTCAAGTCCAGATCAGATGCAGAGGGACCATATGTGAGGATGTCATAAAAGAGTTTTATGGAAAAGGACAAATCAATTTTAAAATGTGATGTTGCAAACAGACACAAGGAAAGACAGAATCGTTCTACCTTTTTATCTTTGTTTGCTTATCTTCCTCTTCACAATCAAAGAGATTCTAAAACCCAAAGCAGGCTCAGGCAGCTCAGATAATTTTACAAGATCATTCTTACAAACACAGGGTGCTGGAGAGATGTTTCAGTGTTTAAGAATGCTTGCTATCATACAGAGTACTATAGTGAGATTTCTGGCACCCATATGGAGCTCCTGAAACTCATTTTCAGGGGATCTCATCCCTTCTTCTGGCTGCTTCAGGAACCCAATGTGTACTTGCACAAAGACGCACTGTGGCAGTTTGAATGAGGATAGCAAAGGCTGCAGAGTTGCATACATTGAATGTGTGGTCCTCAGTTGATGAAACTCTTTGGGAAGGATTAGGAGGTGTGGTGTTTTGGAAGAGGCATGTCACTGGGTGCAGGCTTTGAAGTTTCAATAGCCCATATGATTCCCAATACTCTCTCTCTGTAGCTCTGTCTCTCTGTCTCTCTGTGTGTCTCTGACTCTGTTTCTCTATCTCCCTCTCCCTCCCCTCCCTCTTCCCCTCCCTCTTCCCACTCTGTGTGTGTGTGTGTGTGTGTGTGTGTGTGTGTGTGTGTGTGTGCGTGCGTGCACTGGGGTTGTAGCTCTCAGCTTCTGTCTGTCTGCTGCCATGCTCCCCAACATGATACAGATAGATTCTACCAATCTTCTGAAACTTGAGGCCCTAATTAAATGCTCTCATTTCTATGTTGCCTTGGTCATGTTCTTTTTACAGTAGTAGAAAAGTAACTAACACACACACACACACACACACAGAGAGAGAGAGAGAGAGAGAGAGAGAGAGAGAGAGAGAGAGAGAGACATAAAAACAGCATTAGTTTTATTCTTGCACTCTAAAAGACAAAAGACAAAAAATTAAGTATCTGTACAATTAACTTTAGGTTAATGTTATAGTATTTCTATTGAGGTTAGATAAGAATAGTGGAAGAAAATTTTCTTCTAATAATTAATTCCCAAATCATTAAAAACTGGTACTGAGTGAAAATGGTAATAATAATTACAACAGATATCGAATAAAGCATCTGAACCGCACTATCAACTCCAGTTTTCTCATCTTGGCAGTGACAGTTCTGTAAAATCTCAAGGGTCCCAACTCTGTCTTTGGGTTGTACACAAAACCAGACAGCTGTAAACACATGGTACTAAGAATTTTTACCTCCCCACTTTATAAAGTTTCATAAGTGACCCTCTTTCATATCTTTCTCAATGCTCTTATGATTTTAATGTAAGTCCTGGATGTGTTCAGGTAAAGAGATGAAAATCTCCATATTTCAGCAATTTAGGTACAATAGTAATGAGGGGCTTATAGAATTCTCAGCAGAATTAGTAAAAGCGACATCAGGCTAGCAACTAGAGATCAGAGGACTTTCATACCCAGAGAGCTTACAAAGTATAGGCACAAATCCAGAGTTTATAGGGATTTGGAAGTCTGTAAATCCCATCCATCGGTAAGAGCCTATGAAGCAGTCTGCAAGCCGTCTTCCTGACCTAACCAGCTGTGTATAGACCTCCAAACATACTAAATGCGAAGACCCTTCTTTACTCTTTCCTGCCAGCTCTCATCTAAATTCCTTTTATTAGCAATAACGTGGCACAGTGTACAGGAAGACAGCTGTGGGTGAAGGTATCCTGATTCTGGTACTGTTCCAGTAGACTTGATTACCCAGGACTGTGTTCTTCCTGCTTCCTTGTACTTCGTTTAATTCTTTTATTTTAAGAATGTCATAATCAATGGTTAGTAATACAAACTTAAATCCTTTCTAGTCTGAATATCTTGATCATACTTCTACTATTTCTGAGATGGTTATGTTTTTTTCCTTTGAGGCTCATGGGATTCCTTGCAGTTTCACAGGCTTCTAAACCCCAAGAGTAATGGTAATAGAGCTCCCACATCAGGTAATCTCTTTCTACAGCTACCGAGACATAATAGCCTCTGCAGTGCTAAGTGTACATTTCTTAGTGGCCTGAGTTAGCATGTTAACGCCACTCCTGCTCTGCTAGCAACTCACCATTTCTCCATTTTAGTGACTATATTAAAAGTTGCTTTTGTTCATGCTACTTAGACTTCACTCTTAATAACCAAGGCTAAATAAAATAAATGCTCGATGTTTAAAGACCATTATCTGCTTTGTGAATCTATATTCTGTTTTCGGGTGTTCTTGGAAGTAGATGCTTCTAAGATGTGGGATCGAAGTTTAGTTTGACAATTTAGAGAAAGAAATCTGAAAAATCACAGGGTTCAATAGATGGGGTATTTTTTTCAAAGAGAATATAATTTACTTCTCCTCCGCACTTTGGAATAGGACCAGGCTGAGATCACTTTTGACAGTTTGACTATTTGAGAGACATGTGCATAGTGTGAATTCCAGTAGAAGCCTGTGGGCTGTATTCTGGTTAAAACCTCTTATGTCGCACACACGTACTCAAAGAGTTGAGATTTTAGAACAATAGACTTACTGATTGTGTTGGCAATTGTATTTATTTATTTATTTTTATTTAAAGTTCACATTGTTCACTGAGTGTTTTGCACTTTGGGTGAGTTTTAGAGCGAGTGTCTAACTCTACCTTTTATTACCCTTTCCTCCACTGAGACTCCGTGGCTGGCTGAGGCTGTAGTCATCTTAAAGTTTGACTGGGAGTGGAGCCTCTTCCAAGGTGGCTGACATAATCTTTGTCTAACTCGCTTCTTTCCGTATTGTCAGATTGATCGTCTCAATGCCTGCTTGAATGCTAGCATGAGACAGACCTTATGTTTTGAGTCTTTTTTATTAGTTTCTCATACTATGATAGCTGGCTTCAAGTGAGCACAAGAGAGACAAAGAGGACTAAGAAAACATACAAACAAGATGGAATTGTGTTGTTGTACCTGAGATGGGACATCTCATTACTTTTAATACATTTTATTAAGTAGAAAGAGTTTATTGGGACCAGTCCACAACTGTAGACAGTGAATTAGAATTAAACAAGAGCATTAGAAAGCAGGACACACACACACACACACACACACACACACACACACACACACACACACACACACACACACACACCTTAACCCAAATTCCTTATAGAGAATATATATTTATCCGGGGATTCAAATGTATTCTCGTCTTTGATTTTGTTAATAAAGCCATTTATATTCTTCCACCTTACTTTTACTCAAGTTCTACTGTTATAGGCAGACTAACTCTGCACTAGATATTTAATTCATATCAACTCATCATAGGTTTAGAAACTCCAGGAGTATGGTTGGATCGCACATCTGCTCAGCCTACCCTCAAAAGCACTAAGCTTTAGCGGTTTCTTTTCAGTGTTAAGCATATACTTGGGTTGTAGTGAAGAGTTAGTTTCTTACCACACTTTTATTCAGCTAACAGGCAGAAAAATCTGCCATTTCTTTATCTTAACACAGCATTTTAATGCAGTTTGTTACTCTATTAACGTAAATGATCAAGACTAAAAGCAATGCTCAGTATTTTGCTTAAATATCTTGCCTGTTTTCATGTATATTGGTGTCCCTGAAAAGGGATAATCTGAAGGTGTCCATCAATCATGCTTCCACTTCTGAGCTACGAAAGCAATTATTTCACTTGCAAATTTAGAGATTTGACCTGAAAAATGCAGAGTTAGACAGGTTTTGAGACTACTTGTCATCATCAAATGTGGCAGTAGTAGGTGTAGGCCCAAAGAAGTCGGTGGATTTGAATCTGAACAGCCATACATAAACATTTATTTATTTTATGCTGACTGTATATATGGAATCCATTTAAAGTATAATAGCTGTTAACCGATTTAACTTAGAAATACAACTCATATCTAATAATGATAGAATAACCACGTCTGTTTTAATTACCTTTACAATATTTCATGCTTTTCATGCTATTTCACATGGTCTCTTTTGGTCCTTAGTTACATTTTAAGTTGGACAAACTAGTGGCTGGAGTTGTTTGAATTTTCTAATAAATAATATGATGTCAAGTGAGGTTAAGAGATATGTCAAGACCACGTAGTAAGGAAAAGGTAGACAGATGACATACCTTCATGATCCAGTTATCACTGTGTTCCAGCCAAGAGAGCATCCTTTCATTAATTGGTTGACTCACTGGCTTATTCCTTTGCCCATTCACTGGCTTATCCACTGGCTCAGTCACTGGCTCAGTCACTGGCTCATTCACTGGCTCATTCACTGGTTCATTCACTAGCTCCTTCACTTACCCATTCACTTTTTCATTCACTGGTTTATTCACTGGTTCATTCACTGGCTGGCTCACTTGCCCATCCATTCACTGGTTCATTCACTGGCTGGCTCACTTGCCCATCCATTCACTGGTTCATTCACTGGCTGGCTCACTTGCCCATCCATTCACTGGCTGGCTCACTTGCCCATCCATTCACTGGTTCATTCACTGGCTGGCTCACTTGCCCATCCATTCATTGGTTCATTCACTGGTTCATTTACTTTCTATTCACTGGTTCATCTCTGGTTTATTCTTTGGTTCATCCATGCAGCACATAATAACACTCATTATACAGACGAGGTTCTTCTCTGACTCATTGAAGGAGTCAAGAAAACCAGCATAATCCATAACTACATGGAATTATTGCTTCATGTTGGTGGCAGAATAACAATGAATTTTTCAATAACAATGAAATTTTCCACTTATTTTAAAATTATGATCATGTTTTGTTAGTATGTAATATACAATTCTTTCTAATTTAGTTAGATGCTTCCATGCATTATACAGTTTTGAAATGCTTCCTGGAATGCACCCCATTTAATCTGAACCATGACAAACGACAGTCATTTTCAAGATAAAACAGTCCAGGCATAAAGAAGAGTAGTATAACGGTGAAGGTAGTATCTTAGTTTGGAAAATAAACATTTCAGAGTAGTTATGCCTGGGGATACCCTTCAGGGGTACCACATTTCCCTCTGTGTGTGTGTGTGTGTGTGTGTGTGTGTGTGTGTGTTTTCTTACTGTGTTTCCCAGAGGCGCATGCACGCACACACGCGCGCGCGCGCGCGCGCACACACACACACACACACACACACACACACACACTCACTCCAGTTTCTCCTTTTTTAAACCTTCCCCAAATTCTTTCATAAAATCAGAGCGCTGGTCTCATGAATTTTTGCTCTTCCCCTTTTCTGCCACCATGTTAAATATGATATAATATAACAAACATAATTTTATATATTATGTGTTGCTATATTATATAAAACATATATGAGTATGTATAATACGTTATTACATGTATGTAATATAATATATATTTTTAATTAAATTAAATTAAAATTGTTTTGCACAAAAAAGAGAAAATGAATTGTCAGGCCCTTAACCTGCTAGATCCTTAGCATCTGGAGAACTTTGTGATTTCTGTGGGGCACAATGATGTTTTGATTCACTCTAGAATTTATTTCACTTATGACAAATACTAATTATTCTTTCTTGTGTTGTTTCCATCTGTCATTGTGAGAGTTTGATGTCAGGACCTAAGGTATACAAAGAGACAAGAAGGACTGTGGCAGGCGCAGACTTCACTGTGCCGATTGTTACAGTATAAAAGCCATCGGGACTCAACCCCTTGTGGCTTCTATGTTGAGTGAGTCACTCTTTCCTTCATGTCCTATTTTCGTTAGCTTCTTTCCTGTGAGAAAGGCAAGCAGTGTGCCTCAGGATGGAGAATTTCTGAATATACTCCTTTTTGCACATTTCTGCTTCACAAGAGTGCTAGAACTGCCCAGTGCCAAAGCTGATGAGAGCCTGGTGGTGGTCACTGGTTTCTTCAACCATCCTAGCTACAATTTAAGGATGAAGGTAGCTCAAACATGATCTCCATCAAGTGACCAACTAGGGAAAAATCAATTTGGTTAAACATTCAAAATAAATGCAACAGTTTCTTTTTGGGAGAAAAAAATGGCAAGATGCTTGCTTGTTGAAGATCTAATGGGGTGGATTTGAACATGTTTTTGTACTTCATACACACACAATCATGTGTTAAACTTGTCTTGTGACAGCATAATATGAATGTGTTTTTCTCTGTGTCCCATGTAGTGTAACATTTGTAACTATGCAGTCACAGGGATTACAACAGTTTGCCATTAAGTATGGCAGCTATTTCCAAGTCTGCCAAAAATTCAGATAATTGGTCTTTGAGGCTTCAATATAAAATTTTATTGCGACAGAAAAGTGAACTCATAGCCTGAAGTTTCCCTAAACTGTACGTGTAAGAATTTAACAGTTTCTCCTAAATACAATAGAACCGTGCATTCTGTGTTACCCTGTTGAATCCTGACCTTTTCATTAGTATGTCTGCAGTCTTTTCATGGGCCCAGTTCCCTATTCTTTTTGTACTCTACTACTTTATGGCTACTAACAGCCAGAGCTATTTGAAAGCACTGATGTATCTGATACATGGTTTTTAGTTCTGTAAACGACATTACTTAGGTTTTTAGGTCTAATAAAGTTGCCGTTTCTATGGTTAAACAGATGCAAATGTCTACTTTGTAAATAACTCGACTGAGGGAGAGCTCAATCACATTATCAAAGTGCTTTTGCCGACTTCAGCAGTATATCATGTTTGGTTGGTCATGAGAAACGGCTAATGTGAATTTTTGGAGTGCTGATGCTAATTAAATGCATGCAGTAGAACATTTCCTGTACCAAGTATGCCAACGTGAGAAAGAGAAACAGGTTAGAGAGTTAATTGGCTAATTTGTTCAAAGTAAAGGATTAGACACAAATTTCACAGGATTTAAGTAGTCTTAAAGAACCCATCATTGACAGATTTATCTTGTAGTCTCTTGTTTCCTCCAGTGCAGTTTCAAAACAAAACAATTTATTGAGCCCAGTAGACTCGCTCTTCTGGAGACCTATGAGCTTAAGATTACCTGGAGTTTTGTGAGAGTTGATGTCTTTAGAGAGTGCTATTGAATTAAGAGAGATGTGTTTTTGCTTATAGATTAAGGACTGATGACCATAATTTAGAAGACAGAATTTCATATTGTAATTTTTTAATACCAAGAAGAAATAAATTCACTGCCATCTTCATGCCTTGGTTCTCACCAAGAAACTTAGGTATTAAAATGTACTTCAGATATTGTGGCTACTCACAGAATTTCAACACAAGTTTAGGGCATCTCCATTTCATCATAGAATGGAGATGGTGGTTTATTAGTGGCTGGAACTAAGGATATCAAATTCTCCAGCGATGTCGACACTGTAGTCAATAGCTTCCCTTCCGTGTTCATGCCATCAATTTTAATTAAGAGCAGTGGCTATGCATACAAATAACACAAAAGTAGGAGGAAGATTTGTGGGTAGGAAATGTTTCAGTGTTTGTGTGTGTGGGGCAGATTAGAGAGAGATAGCAGGAGGTGAAAATGACTAAGACTCATGCATATGTGAAATTGCCAAAATATAAAAAGGAAAACTACACACACATGCACACGCGCACACACACACACACACACACACACACACACACACACACACACACTCTACAGATTCCTAATGATGCTCAATGTTAATCCCTGGAGCCCTTGTACAGATTAAATACTCACAGGAGTAGCCTTCCAGAAGCCAAATGTGAGAAGCAGAGCTACTGTGATAATTAATTTTGTCAGGGACATCTGTAGGGTACAGAAAGTGCACAACAGGCATGAGGGCTGGAGCTTATCTTTGAAGAATGAACTTAATTTGAATTTACTGCTTATTGCCACATCTTTCTTGAAAAACAGCTATTTTGTCTTTAGCTATTATATAACTATGGTAGAAATTTTACAGAGAACAGTTACTAGTACTTTTGTGCTTTCTGGAAAAAGTAGAAATATCCAACTGACATAAATAATGCATAGACATTGACTAATTGCATACTTAATTTTGCAATCTAATTTATGTTGGCTGATAATGCTGAAGTCCTGAGTCCTACAAATTTTTTCTTCATAATTATGGATTGTTATTTTCTTCAGCAACAAAATTCTTCGACTCTAAAGACAGTTTTCCAAATGATCAAATTGGAGTTATTAAAATGTTAGCCATGGAAGTGAAAATACATTCAACCATACTTTAATGTGTATTTAAAATCAAAGGAAAATGCTTTGTTTTTACTCAAAATGGAAATGGGTTATAGATTGTCTGCGTAAAATGATGAACAATAAACCCTGAAGTCTGTTTCTTTGATATTTTAATTTGTGTACACATGGAAGATACTCGTTTTCAAAATTCCTTTCAAAGGACAAAACAATCCAAGATGAGAAAGTAAGATATCTATCATCCTTAGGACAAGTGTTAGTAGTTTTCTACCACTGTGATGAAAGAATCTGAGAAAAACTTCACAGGGGGTAAGATTTACTGGCTGATGATTTCAGGGTTTTGAGTGTATAGATGGCGAGTCCTGCCACTTGTCCCTGTGTTGATGTAATACATCATAGAAGATCAAAGTAGCTAATTCCAGATTGGCCAGGATGTAAAGAGAACAAGAGGAAGGATCTAGGCACCCAATGTCACAATGAAAGGCACACATAAATACATATTTGTGTAACTACATATGCATAGGACATGGAATTCTTAATCTCCCTCCCCCTGCCTCCTAAGTAAGATGACTGCCTCATCCCACCACACTCCTGGCCCTAAGCTTTATAACACATACCATTTGCTGATTCCCTTTGGTACTACTCATTTTGCTTAGGTGTTTGGCTTTCCAGTGTTTGGAATTTGCCGGTGTAATTCAAACTTCAGATGCCTCCGTGCTGGAGAAAGTGCAGAGCCTGAATGAAGCACAGCTATTGGGAGCAGGGACTCAGGGTGAGGCTACACTGAGAAGCAGCTTCCAAAGCCTCGTGGGTCTGAAGTTTACTTCTGGGTCGTGTGCCCTTCTCCTGTGTGTGTGTGTGTGTGTGTGTGTGTGTGTGTGTGTGTGTGTGTGTGTGTGTGTGTGTGTGTGTGTGTGTGTGTGTGTATATACTCATACATTATATGATTACATGTTTTTTTCATAGATTTGATGTGAAAAAGAAATAATTCATCAGTATTTTTCCCCTCAGAAGCCACATACTTAGAGACTGTAAATACACCAGTGGTTTAGTCCATATTTAGTTACATAGTAAACTCACACTGTAGTAAGTTGCAGAAGCTAAGCATTGTCCTTAAGATGTTTACTTTTGATCCGAGTTACACAGATAAAACAAACAAAGAGAAGAAAACAAAATGACAAAGCAACAAAAACAAAACGAAACAAAAACCCTCCAGTATGTTTCAGGTTTAGGAACCATTATTTCTTCAAATAATTTGAATAAATTTTTTTTAGAATTTTATTCTGTGTTGGTTTCCCTACACAATTATTAATTTTTTAAACAAAATGCATTTGATAGTACTTTTGCATAAGTTTATTTTTTTTTATTATTTTCCTTGGCTGACTTAAACGAGCTTTCTATTTATTATTTTCTGAATCTAGAAATGCATCCTTCTGGTTGGACTATCCTGTGGAGAATTACATAGGAGTAGTTATTAAAGTCGTACACATGTTTGGTGTAATCTAGGATTTGAAATTCTCAATCTGATTTTGGGTCATGAAGACAACAAATTCTACAATATAAAGTTTTATTTTATCCATATGACAAAGCAATCTACCACTGTCTCCATTTTGGTCTCCAGATAGTGAAACCGCATCCACTGATTCCTCTCGAAAACAATTTAAAGTAGTAAGTTGTTGGTTGTGTCCATGTGATTTTCTTGGACCTGAGACTAAAGATTAACATCTGTGAGGATGTGGGAAATTGGACCAAGAGAGATGGCAAGGGACAAAGTGGCCGTAGCAGACAATTGATTTCATTCTAAGTAAGGGTCCTTGAATGCTCTCACCATCATGGCTTACACTGTAGTTCTTCCTTCTTTTCATTGCCTCATAAAAGAGTGGATATGGATTTGGTAAATAAGATTATGAGTTCTGTCTGATAGGTCTTCGGAATTAGATGAATAGAAAGAATAACACCCTGTACAAGCAGCAGAGTGAGTTGGAATAAGTTCTCTAGGAAAACATTTCAGAATGAACTCAGAAAGGACTGTGAGGCTTGTAAGACATATTTAAGTTATTGTAGTAACTGGCACATTGATCAATATGTATATTAGAATAGTTGGGCAATAGAGTTGTGCTTAACAATGTCTTTCAACCACGCTTGTGGCTCTACCACATGTCAGCAACCAAGGGCATTTATTCAAGTCTTTAAATAAACCTCAAATAAAAGAAAAAAAAAGCGTGCTCAATTCTAAGAGAAGAAACGAAAGTATACATTCAGATGTTCCTAGTGGATGGCCAGAGTTTGACTCTTTATTTCTATTTGTCTTTGATGTATTTTCAACATTATGATTAAAACCATCTTCTGTTTTCCAGAGTCCAGTAATTTTATAAAAATTTAAACTCTTCAGTTTAAGCAGATATTACAGTTATTTATTAAGAAACAAGATATTAGCAATTTATCAGTTTCATGACATTTATGATCAATTATTCAATTATTTTTTAAATTAACCTCAGATGACCCTGGGGTGAGAAATTAGTTCTCAAAATCTAATTAAAAGTGCCACATCATTTGTTAGTATAATGTATGCCATGTTTACTTTATTAATCAAGAGTATGTGAAGTGAGAATTTAAATGAATTGTAATTTTTCCTATAGATTTTCTAATTTATCCAGTGAAATCAATATAGTGTTGAGATCATTTACTTTATATGATACAATTTAAGGTTTATCTGTTTATATTTTATACATTTAGAACATCTATTTTGGATATCTTTGTTGGGTAAAAGCTTCTGAAATCTCGTGACAAATGATCGCAAATAATGAATGAAAAATAAGACACTATGCCTTTTCTTTTTAAAATTATTCTATTTATTCCATTCCAAAGTTGCCCCTGTTCCCAGTCTCCCCTCCCCATATTCTTCACCCCATTCCCCTGATTTTGAGAGGGTGCTTCTCCCACCAATCCACCACCTACCCCAATACCACCCACCAGCATCCCTTTTCCCTGCAGCATCGAGTTTTACAGGATTAAGGGCATCCTCTCCCTCCAAGGCCATACAACACAGTCCTCTGCTGCCGCAGTGCCCTGGGCCATGAAGCAGGATGCTACCTGGTGGTCTAGTGGTTAGGATTCTGTTCTCTCTCTGCTGTGTACACAGGGTTCAATTCCCAGTCAGTTTGATTTTAGAGGTCACCTTGGGTCAATAGTAATGGTTCAATGGGTAGAAACTGTTGCATCCATGAGTCTGAGGACTTAAGTTTGAATCCTAGAGGTCACTTAAGAATCAGATGCATATTGTGAGCCTCTGTTATCTTAGTTAAATGTGGGGGTGGGAAGTGAAGATGGGAGACTTGTTGGAAGCTCATGGATCAGGTAGCCTGTTGTATATAACAGAAAGAGACAAAGGAAACCTATACTAAACAAACAAGCAGGTTTAAGTCAAAGACTGAATCTGAGGTTATCCTCTGATCTCCAGATGTGTGCTTAATTAATGAACCTTGGACCTGCATTCACACACTTGAACATACAATCACACACACACACACACACACACACACAGACACACACACACACTCTTGCATGCACACATACAAGCACATACATGCACACACACATGCATACACATGTACACGTACACACATGCATGCACATGCACAAAAGCACATGCACACACACATGTAGCATGTGCACACACACATACACAAATGGTGTTTCATGTCTTTGACCATGGCTCTTCTCTTTGGTTGTAAAACTTTGAGACTCTGATACTTTAAAACTTAATGATATAACATATAGATATACTGAGCTCAAATATATCTTGGCTTTGTCTCTCTCTCTCTAGTTACAGGTTTAATATATAAGACTGTGATTTAAACCTCTTGGGTCCCTGGCATCTGGGAGTTTTAGTGGCTTCCCCCATACCCAAAAAAGGGGAGAGAGAGCCTGTAGAGATCACATCCAGTAGATAGACATGGCCCCTGGTTGAGGGATCAGGCCACCTGCCTCAAAAACTATTAATCCAGAATTCCTCCTGTCAAAAGGAAGTGCAGGGAGAAAGAGTGGAGTAGAGACTGAGGGAAAGGTGATCCAGGGGTTGGGAATTTAGCTCAGTAGTAGAGCGCTTGCCTAGCAAGCACAAGGCCCTGGTTCGGTCCCCAGCTCCAAAAAAAAAAAAAAAAAAAAAAAAAAAAAAAAAAAAAAAAAGGTGATCCAGAGACCGGCTACCTGGGGATCCAGCCCATATACAGCCACCAAACCCAGATGCTATTGCTGATGCCATGAAGGGCTTGCTGACAGGAGCCGATAGCTGTCCCCTAAGAGGCTCTGCCAGAGCCTGACCAATACAAGAATTGGATGCACACAGCTAAACATCGGACTGAGTTGGGGATCCCAATGGAGAAGTTAGGCCAAGAACTGAAGGAGCCGAAGGGGTTTGCAACCCCAATAGGAAAACAACAATTTCAATCAACCAGACCTCCCAGAGCTCCCAGGGACTAAACCACCAACCAAAGAGAACACGCTGTACCCATGACTCCAGCTGAGTGTGTAGCATAGGATGGCCTTATCTCGCACCAATGGGAGGGAAGGCCCTTGGTCCTGTGGAAGCTCGCTGACCCAGGGGAGGAGATAGGGAGCTGAGGTAGGTAGGAGTGGGTGGGCAGAGGGAGCACCCTAATAGAAACAGGAGGGGAAGAATGGTATAGGGAGTTTGTGGAGGGGAAACTGGGAGAGGGGGAATAACATTTGACATGTAAATAAATAAAATAACCAATTTAAAAAAAGACTGTGATTTATATTTCACCACCTTTCTTCTAGCTTCCATAACATGACATGTTTGTCTTCCTTGAATTTGCCACAGATGAGTTGATGGTGGACATATTCCTTCAGGTGCTATACATTTACTATCTACTTTGGGGCAAAATGAAATAACAAGTAGTGTCTTAAGAACTTCTTCCTCTCCAAACTCTTCTCTTCAGATATATGTTTTTCAGTTTGTCTCTATCTTTTCTTTCAGTTTCTTTGATTATGTCTGTTGATGTCACTTCACCAACAGACTGTGTTTACTATTTTTCCTGTGTCCTAAATCTCATTTCCGTAATTCTTATGCATTTTAGGTGTGTGTGTGTGTGTAGGGACATTTTCTGAAATATAGTATAACGGTCTCTTTATTTGTATCAATAAGTTCCATGGTATTTGCCAGTATTTGTAAAATAATGGACATTCTACTGGCTTTAGATCCAGAATCCTCAGTATAAGCTGCCCCTGTGAGGATCTCTGTCTTTCTGCTCTGCTCTTCGCTTTCATTTCTAGGGTCCCACTACTCTGAGCTGTTTTAATTTCATATAACCCACCACATTTTCTCTTCTTAGGGCTTTTGCCTCCACCACTCCTTACATTGGAACCTTCTTTTCTTCTTTATCTCACCTCTTCAAAATCAACTCCACATTCAGCATCTTCTCTTTCCTTCTCCTAAACTCCTACCTCACCTGTACATTCCACGTCTTCCATTCTGTGTGCCTCTCAGGAGGACTCATTAATTAATGAATGCAGCCATACTCAAAGGGACCGAGACCTTGGTGAAGTATATGTTGTTGGAAATGAGAAAGTATGAGTCATTGGCTGTTTTTAAAATGGTAAAATTTTTGGATCACTTCACTTTGCTGTTGTGATTTTAGACTTTATTACCATTAATAGTAATTTCATAATTGTAAGTATGGAACACAGGGCATCATACTTGCCCCACCAACTCTCTATCACTGAGCCAATCCATAGGTAAGAAGCAGTCTTTTTTACTATTTCTTCTTCAGAGATACATAATAATGATAATGTTGTTAACAAACTGAGTCAAATGAGAGAACACAATTCATTTACCGTCCTGTGAAAGATTCAATGCTGTCCCCCTAACTGCTAAGGTTCTTACACTAACCTCACAAGGCTATTTATGAACCAAGCTCCAGCAACTCTTGGTAAATAGTGAGCCTTACAAACATGTGAAGCATCCATTTTGAAAGTTATGATTTTCAAATTTATTCAACCCAGTGGAAGGATTATGGACTTTAAAATGTTTTAGTTTACACTTAGGAGACAGTATTCGTGGTTATGATCTTTAGTGTTTTTAGCATTTCCAATTACATGAAGAAATAAAGGAAGTAAAAGAATGAGAAATGGTTGCTAGTTGGAAATGAGTTGTTTCTAATGGTTTCCACTTTTGGCCAGCTGCTTCTATGAATTTACACATCCTGTAGTAAGTAGCAGACCATTTTGCATCCCACGAAAGAATATATATTATTAGATGCCAGAACATTACTTATTTGGTTTTGTCTACCTACTTTCCTGTTAATTCACGAATCCTTTTGAATATAGGAATGCAGATAAATTTGGAGAGGCTATTTGTGAATTTGTTGGCATCTTTGAAAATTATGAAAGGTACACAAATCTATTTATAACATAAGCATAATAGTTATTTTTATACCAAAATCATTGTCGCTGTTTCATTGTAAGCACTAAACACCTATTCATCAGGTCACTATGTCACAGGCTTAGCAATGGCCCTTACTTCATAGCATACTTGAGTTTTGATGCATTTAATTTAAACATTGATTAAACCTACTTGATTAGAGACTTGCGCAAATTCACAAACTATTAACAGCTAAACAAAGGGCTCACAAGACTGTTTTACTGGGTCGGATCCCTGAGGAACCAACCTTAGTCTTCCATCAGTATTTATTGAAAAAATGTTCTGTATTAAGTTGACTCAGCTAGTCAATAATTTAATCAGTTTACATCAAGTGTCAATCATTTCTAGAGCTTGGCCTTTGCAAATCTACAAGCAAATAACTTCAAATTTCATGATCTTTAAGACGATGATGGTGTTTATTGAAAACTTCCTGTGTTGACGAATGTTAGAATGTTGTAAGACTATGTGTTATTTTATATTTTTCATTTTGGTTGCACCAACTCCTCAAAGCAATGTGGCAATGTGGTTTTTCTCTTTTCCAAAAGACGGAGAGAGTATTTTTTTACTTTCCTGAAATCTGGGCATAGAGATAGCCAATAAAAATATTTGTCTTTACCCCTTTAGAAAAATGTTCTAATGTGATGTCTTCTGGATACTCAGAAGAGAACTCGATGAGATCACTGTCTCATTTAGCCATGGGCAGTTGGATAAAGCATTCACACGGGGCCTCTTCCTGGACCTATGTCATTTCCTTCACCTTTCATTTCTGTTGCCTAGAATTGCATTCCTTCATAAAGCAGCATATGACTCTATGCCTTAGGCTCTGCTTTCTGATAAATCTAGTGTAAGATAGATAGAAAAGAGAACTTCTTGACTCTAGGCCTCCAAACAAAATCTAAAATACCTATCAACTTACACTAAAAAGGGAAGTGAACCTATTGGGGAGAAATATTGAATTAACTATAATATAATCAGGCAAAGACATGAGTGATCACTGAGGGAAAACTTTTGTGCAAACACATTAATATAGAAAGTGAAAAAAGTATTATATGTCTTCCATTTCTTGGGAAAGTGATTGGTGAAACCTAAAAATGGTTAATGTGTTTAGTTACTTCTATTGCTGTGAAGAGACAATATGGTCAAGTCAACTCCTAAAATAAAGCTTTTAATTGGGAGCTTGCTTACAATTTCCAAAGGTTAGTCCACAATCATTATGGTGAGAAATAGGCAGACATGAAGGTGGAGAAGTAGCAGAGAGCTTTGTATCCTGATCTACAGGAAGCTGGCAAAAGAGAGACCGTGTGGCATGGGATTTGGAAAGCTCAAAGCCTACTCTGAGTGACACACCCCCTCAATTGAGGCCGTATCCATGCTAACAAAGGCCATACCTTCTTTTCCTTCAGTTTCCCTCCCTGGTCTCAATATTTAAATACATAAACCTTTTGAGTTCATTCTCACATATTGTCATGTATGATCACCCTGTGGGAATTATTACTGATATATGATGATAAAAACATTCTAGAATTTATGAGCTGAGAGTATTGAGAAGACAGATAAAGCAACATGCAGTCTCATAGCTGGCTGGGTCAAGCACTCAGGTTCTGTGATTCTAAGTCCTGTGTCCTTCATATCATGCAGTCCTTGAGATAAGAAAGGTTAACACTTATATCCTGTAAGTCTGGAGTCCAGTCCAATGTATAGCACCCAAAAAATGCTAAGTGAGCATTTATGGAATTAATGAGTGGCTGTAACCATGTGCTAAATACTTAAAAAAGATGCTCTCTCATTATACTTAAACATAAGTTTATACATGCAAGAAAAAGGGGAAGGAAATACGTTCTGTAAGAAAATTTCTCCAAAAATTTTCCTTTACCAAGAGAACTAAAGTGGAGGCTGAAGTTGTGACTGAATAGTTACAGCCTCATGTTAACGCCGCAATGCATGAAGTGTTGCCTCTTTAGAACGAGCAAGGGTGGGCTTACCGAGATGCAGTCAACTCATTTGAAGGTGATAGGAACATTAGGGAAGTGACAGCAGAGAATTTAGAAAATGCCTAAACTTAGTTGATAAAGAAATGGTGGCGTTTGCAAGGATTCTGGGTAAAATAATGTCAACAGCAGGGAAGGCTCCAGAGAAACGTTTTGTATTAGGAAGAGTAAATTGCTAGAACGGATGTTACTTTTGTCGTGTTTCAAGAAAGAATCACAGCTGGCCAGCTTTCAGCAATCCTGTCTCTCACCATTGGGCATCCTTATGAAGACACAACCCAACCCCAACTCCATGAAGTCTTAAATGCACTTCTGATGACTGCAGTACTTACTAATGAAAATATATGCTTTGCTCTGCTGAAAATAATGTTATTCTACATTAGATCGATGGTAGTAGCACATAAGCATAGCTTTAGAGCCTCTGGAATATACAAAACAGTTCATGTGACTCATTACCTCATTTTGTTTGCTTTATGTGGTAATCTGAAACCAATCTGTACTTCTAAGGTATACCTGGATGAAATGAGCTTAAGTCCTGTGAAATTGCTAAAGAAGCTATTAAAAAGGAAGAGTTTTTAGAAACACTCACATATTTTTAAAAATTATATGAAAAGTCATATTTACAAGAGTATATATTAAACTCAATGCTTACTTGAGAGTTCATGGTTTAGTTACTGGTAGTGTTGTATACTTAGGTGAATCAGGTCTCTTGGTACGAGACATTTTCACATTTTCCAAAGCATCTATTTTTGTTTAAGGCACGTTGAATTGCTCATAATAGACTGCTTCCTGACAAAACTATCTGAACATTTTGCAACCAAGAAAGAAAAATCAAAGATGTCAAGAACAGACAAACTACTGTCATGTCAAACCTCATGATTAAGGGTCTCTGTGGGGATGGGCCTGAATTTTTATGATAGCTCAGCAGTTAAGAGAATGCATTCCTCTTGCACAGGGTCCCATGTGATTCCAATACCCACATCAGGCAGCTCACTTCTAACTCTACCTCTAGGAGGGCTGATTCCTTCTGATCTCTACAGGCAACCGCATTCACATGTACATTTGCACATGCAAACACACAGTAGAACATAGCTATTTATATAGAGAAAATAGGTTTCCTGATTTTAATACAGAATATTTGCTTTGAGTTAAATTCAAGAGTTGCTTAAAGAAAATCAGCCCCTTTGAAGAAAGGCTAAGAACTCTATTTTTAAAATTGAAAAACATCATTAAATTGCCAACGTTTAGCTAAATTGTTTTATGCAAATTTCTATTTTGACTTTATAACGGGGATCTCAATAGATTTTAAGGGTCATTGAATTACTCTTGTTCACTTGTTTTTAACTTTGAAGTAGAAGCTGTGTGTGTGTGTGTGTGTGTGTGTGTGTATGTGTATGTGTATAGAAACCATGGTCTTAAAATTCCTCGACTCTCTCTTAAAATATGTCATATGAATCAGTTTATTGTTGCTAATAAAATTTTAACATTTTTTGATAGAGATAATAGGCTTCACACACACACACACACACACACACAGTGTTCTCCTTTTAATATTGTGAAAACCTACATGCCTGAAATTCACAATCATTTCATGTGTTTTGGCAAATTTTGGCCTCCTTCTTGGTCAAGCAAATATGATAATTTGCATTTAGGAAGAATAGTTGAAGAACAGAAAGTAGTGTGTGTGCGTGTGTGTGTGTGTGTGTGTGTGTGTGTGTGTGTGTGTGTGTTGTTCCCCCACGGATATGCACATGCTGTGGCACATTTTTGGTGTTTAGAGCAGTGATGGTCCTTGCCTTTACCTTCTTTGTGGCAGTCTCCTGTTGCTGCTGTTGCACAAGAGGCTAACTGACTTTCAAGCTCCTGGGGATTCTCTTGCCTTTGCCACCCATGTAGCCGCAGGAGCACTAGGATTGTAGACACTTGCAACAGGTCCAGTCTTACGTGGGTTCTGGAGGTCCAGACTCCATTTTGCCAGCACAAAATGTCTTCTACTCTCATCTCACAGTTTCTGTGGTGTTGAGGATCAAACTTAGGTTCCATTCTTTGTTTGGTGAGGCTCCAAGAAATATTTTCTGAGGTGCATTATTTAAAAGAGATAATGTAATAGAATAAAAATTACTTTCAATTTTTCTGATCAATAAACAGAAGACTTATTTAAATTCTTTTACTTTAATATTTTCATTCTCTCTCTCTTCGCTCTCTTTCTCTCTCTCCCTCCTTCATTCCTACATTCCTCCCGTTCCCTCCATCTCTCTCGTTCTCTCTGTTGTATGTTGCATGTACACATTGGTATATTATATTATATCAGAGTAAATCATGTAATAAGAATATATGTCATTGTTCTCAGATTTAGTCAAAATGACCCTTCCTGGTTTGGGAAACATACATAAAAATAAAAACAGAATGCAAGAACTAAAACTAAGAATTAAAGGAGAGAAGTAAGGAGCAACACTAAACAGGAAAGGAATATGGGCTAATCACAGGAGATAAAGTACAGGAGGTTACATAGCAGTAACCACTTCATGATGTAAGGCTAATCCAAGAGCTTCTTCAGAAGAGAGGTTTCTGGTGTCAGTGAAGAATGTTGTTATAACTGGACTTTGGAATTTTTTTTTAAGCATTTGGACTGATAGAGGAATGAAATAATGTTATCAGATCATGTGATTTATTAAAAGACTTGAGAATGAAATAAAAGGAAAATAATGAGTTGGACATGGCAAATAGATGGAAAGACAACTCAGGACAGTTAGGAGCTGGCTCATGTGGAAGAGGTGCTTGGAAAAGATTTATTTATTTTATGCATAAGAGTACACTGTAGCTGTTTTCAGACACACCAGAAGAGAGCATCAGATCCCATTACAGATGGTTGTGAGCCACCCTGTGGTTGCTGGGAATTGGACTCAGGACCTCTGGGAGAGCAGTCAGTGTTCTAACCGCTGAGCCATCTCTCCAGCCCCAGGTGCTTGGATTTTGAAATGTGGACAGCCATATGAGTGCTTGGGAGGGAGGGGTATGTAGATGGCGGTACTGGTGTGCAAAGCTAGGAAAGCGTCCACTGAAATTGAAGGAGCTCCAACTGAGGGTGCATTATCAGGAGCAATATATCGGATATTCAGTTGCTAGAAGGTCATAGAAAAATTATGGTCTTTAAATTCTAAAACCATGACTTGAAATTGTGTGTGTGTGTGTGTGTGTGTGTGTGTGTGTGTGTGTGTGTGTGTGTATTTAAATAAGGTGTATCAGTCACCCAGACTGCATATAATCAGTCCTTAATATTCTTTGATTCTGTGTTTGTGAATTCAACTACTTGCTAAAATGTACTTATAACCTCAAAGTCAATACTTCAGTCCTCGTTTGTGGGTGTTCACAAAGTGCCAACCTACTTGGGTTGCTTGGGGTTCACAACTGGGGTGAAGTTTGCCTCTGCGAGCCAAAGGTACATTCTGTGGTCCATTTAGTGCCGTCATGTTCACATTTTTTTTTTGGCTATCATTGGTTTATTCTACTGCTTGCAATGATATTTAAGTATAGCAGTGAAGCTGTGTGCAGTCTAGAATTATGTCAGCTATAATTCTTTTGGAAAAGGTACTCCAGTTAAGAAAACGCTCCTACCAGACTGGCCTTTGGGCAGCATGTGGCACACTTTGTTTTATTTTATTTTATCTGGATTGATGTTTGATGAGGGCGGGCCCAGTCATGGTTGGGAGTGCCGTCCCTGGGCTGGTGGTTCTGAGCGCTATAAGAAGTCAAGTTGAGCAAGCTATGAGGAGCAACCCTGTGAGCATCCTTCTGTAAGGTTTCTGCACTGGAATCTGCTTCCGTCTTTCTTTTCTGTTTGAGCTCCTGGCCTGATTTGCTCAGCAGTAGGGTGTGACCTGAGTGTTGTTAGCTAAAATAAACCCTTTCCTCTGCAAGATTTTTATGGTCATGGTGTTTTATTCCAGCAACTGAATCCTGATTAAATAGTGTGTCCTCAATAAATAATGGGTATATTTATTAGGTATATGCTAGGTATATTTCAACAGAAACACACACACACACACACACACACACACACACACACACACGTGGTTCCTTACTGATTGGTTAATGCCAGTACTGTGGCTCTATGCTCCTGGGAACCTACCAGGTAGTTCAGTATTTGGTGAGTCAGTCTTTATCCAGAAAATGGACTATGATACATAACAAGAGCAAACTGAGATTTAAAATGGCCCAAAAGTAAATGAATTATTGAAAATAGAGTATAGATATTTCTCAGTTCTATGTTTCGTTCTGCAATATTGGTCAGAATAAATAAATGACTTTCATTTAATCAGGAAATCATGTTGTATGAACATTCCTGGGTGAACATGCTATACACTGTGATATACAGGTGAGTATTCACCCCAGATAATGAATCAACAACAGAGCAGAGTACTGTCTGTACCAAAGTCTAAGGTAGTAATCTAAAGAGTTTACTTGCACTCTAGCTTTTGATAATAAAACTGAAAACACAGTACCAGTTATGTGCACATAAAATTTTGCAAATATGTTTTGACCATCCATGCAAGGATAACTTATTTTTATTTTGTATTGTTATATTATGCAACACATTATAGTTATGATATGATGTCATTCAATATAGGTTTTAATTATGAATATCAAGCATAGTTTACAAGGCTCAGTGGAATAAACACATGGTGGACACATTGTTATCAGAATGTCTATATCAGCTTGTGGATGTATGTAAAACCTAAGATGAGTTTGCAGATCAGAAATATACTTCTAACCTTCATGGTATGAAGAAGTATTTATATTGCTGATTATTGATTGTCATTTATGATTTTAGTATTTCTCTGTCTGATCTGTTATATACTACGCACTGTCATTGTTCTTCATCAATTTTATTGTCATTATGAGTATTATATGACCTTATAATCACATAGATATCAACTGCATTATTAAGAACAATATTTAATCATTATGACAAAGTATGTTTTTTAGAGTAATGAGCATAAATGTAGAATAACTTTTTATATTAACCTTCAAAATTAGCAATCATTTTTGTTCAGCATTCAAGTGAAGACTGTGATTGGGACCAAAAGTTGATGAATCAAAATGATGTATCTTGATTAAAATTAGGTTTTCCTTAAATTAGTGCTGACTTTGTTCTTTGTGAGCTAATCAAACTCACTATGTGAGTCGGTCACCCTTTTTTGCTCAAGACAAGACATTATGCAAATGCAAAATTATTATATTTTAATTTAAAAAACTCTCACTGGTCAGTCATTTCACTAAGCATTTCATAACGTCTTTATTGAAATTGACTCATGGCATTTATTGATGATATGACAAGGGTTAAGCATGTAGGTTGTCAATAATCAGTCATAAGGTCTTGAAAATAGAGTTGGTAATAGATTTAAGAGCATAGTTTCCTTGTCAAAATACATTACTATCATTTGTCATTGACTCTGACCTATAATAGAGTTTTTAGAGTTTTTTTCAGAGAAAACTGCATTGAAGGAACATATGTTTGAAGAGTTTAATGACTATTTATGTATGATTTGATGAGAAAGTGCATTCTGTTGAAAATTAAGTTTGATTTTCAGCTGTTATTATTCCATTTCATACTGAAATGTCTATAGCCATTTACCATTTAGTTAAGGTCTTCCTGTTAGAAATGTGTGTGTCAAACAATTTAGAGTGCCCCTCTCATCCACCACATATCAGCTAAAATAAAAAGATGAGTTTTTGTATGTGTATGACGTGGGAGCTCGTGCATATGTGTGTGTGTGTGTGTGTGTGTGTGTGTGTGTGTGTGTGTGTGTGCGTGTCTCTCTCTCTCTCTCTGTGTATTCACTTTCAAAATACATCTAGAAGACAGAGCTTAGCATCATACCTATTTTTATATGTGTGATGTTAGAAAATTTCTGAGAAGGAATGCTTTGGAATCATGGAATCTTAATATTTGAATAATTTGCCATTACCACAATTCATTTCCTTAGACATAAAACATTGCATTTAAACATTTTACCAAAAATAATAATAGTGGCATGTATTATTTATTACCTGATGACAGTTTAGCAATTAAAGGAACTTATGAATACCTTTGATGGTAGTTGTGACTAAAGACATTTATTTCAAATGCCCTCCAGTGTGGAGTATATTTATGAAGTAAATTGAGGCTGGGTTTCCTTTTCCAGAAGTATCAGTTTATCTCTGGCTATGGACCCCTAGCTTCTGTCTCTGCCATGCTGTTAGGCTGCTCCTGATTTGACATTAGCTTTCCCCAGATGAGCAATCCAGAGCCAAATAACGCAAGGAGGCTACGATGACACAGAGGTGCTCCCTGTAAACACTCTCGCTGGCATCTCCACCTTACCCAAGTCTTCTTCAAAGTGAAACATTATACTTAGTGCCATGCCAGGCAAGGAGAAGGTAATGAGCCTCACATCTTGAAGGAAGAACTAGCAACAGTATTGTCTGTGAGTAAAGGCTACTACTATGGTTTGTCAGAGGGTGCTTCCCTCCGTAATTCATGTTGAAAGTCCTCAAGAGAAAGCTGTTAGGATGTATTGTCTGTGCAAGGTGATCCAAGCTTTCTCAAGAAAGAGGCTGAGAAAAATTATCTCATGTAGAGAAAATCTTAAGATTTCAGAAGTTGAGTCCATCCATTACACTTTGTTCCTGGGAGAAATTGTGTGACAGTGAAAGAAACTGATTATGATGCTACTGTCAGCTGTGTACTAGGCCTTCTTCTCCTTCAGCATAAAGCAAATTCTTCATCACCTTTCTTACCTCAAAATTACCCAGTGCACAAGAGGTTGTCACCTTAAGAAATGCTCTCAAATGTGATGTATTCTCTTTCCTGGTTTTTCTTGTCTTCCTGTCATAGGCACCATATTTTCTTTATTCAATTAACTATGGGCCCTATGATGCTGTGTTCTCCCATGTTTTATTCTCTCTTGTCCCATTGTTTAAATTGTTATTTAGTCCCAGACAAAAGTTATTTTTCCTTGACAAGAAAACCAACAAATTTTATCCACATGTTCACAAGAAATCCTCAGCAAATGGACTTGAAAATATAAATGTATCTCGACAATATAATATTGTGATGTGACATGAATTATTTCCCGTGTTTTTATTTTAATGCTTCAAAATGTAAAAAGTAAAATATGCACTCTGAGTTCACTTAATAGATATATTATGACAAAATATTTCCTTTGTTCAAACCCAATAGCTTTGACTATGATTTAATTTTTGATTTTGTAGTAAACTCTGTAGTATACCAAGTGATTCCACATGCACATTAATTGCTAAATGAACTTTTAAAAGTAAAGACAGTTAACCATAATTACTCAAGAGTGAAGCTGTTTATTATAACATTCCATTTAGTCCAATTAGCGTAACCACTATGGGTCCTTCAATCTACAGGTATCCTCTAATAGGTTTACATTCTTTTAAGTTAATAGTAACAAATAAATGGAAGGTGGCGGCAGCAAAGCAGTTTAGCACTGCCTCACAGACAGGAGATTCCGAACCTCTAAGCTAGACCGCAATCACAATGAGATTGCATGAGTTGTTAAGATTTTGGGCCGATAAACTCAATGGGCTTATGACCTGAGGTTAATATATGTAAAAAATGATGGGGCAGCAGAGATAGATAACTGGCTAACAACACTTGTTGCTCTTCTAGGAGAATTAATTTTGCCTGTCAGAACCAACATTGATTTTTCTCATGACCTCTCATAATTCCATGTCCTGGGGCTATGACACCTTCTACTGGCCTCTGTGGGCACACTATGTGTGTGCACATACAAAACCATATATACAAAATAAGTTTTTTTTTTAAAAAAACCACAGTCCACTCTGCAAATTAGTCATGAAGCCTGTCCTTAACATAAGTGTTCTTGACACTTCTATGTCTCAAATAAAAACACCATTCTACAGAACAATTAGGCGATTTAAAGATTGCTTTTCTACAAGGGACTGAAGAGACATTTACATCCAGGAGCCCTCAGCTTCAGTCACCATACCACACCATCCCTTCTGTCATTGGTGTTACATATAACACTGATGGGACATGTGACATATGAGGTATGATGTGACAGCTGTACTAAATTTATACCTTTCTACTGTACCATAAGGAAGTGCCTTCTCAAACTCTTGGCAAAGGGTCCAATAGTTAAGTGGACAGTGATAAAACTCAAGATCATGACATGGTGGAGGTGAGTTGATTAGACAAAACCCAATATGCACTCCTGACTGTGCAGCCATGGTGATATATAATTCTCCCACTCTGGTCATTTATCATGGTCATGTATTAAGAACTCTGCAGGGTGGAAATGACTCTCAAGTCCACTAGGGATAGGAAACTATCAAGCTAGAGGAGAATATTCATACTTACATCTCATTTATGAAGCCAGTGCTAAGAAAGTCCAGTGCTGCTTATGCCCACTTTCCTGAAGGCTTATATGTATATTTAATGTGCAACGGACTGCCAAATGCTGGTTTTATTGTGGTTGTACTATTGCATTACCTACTGTGTGAGCATTTTGGTTCCCTTACATTCTCACCTACAATTGTTTTTGTCAGATATTTAAGCCATTTTCACATATAGTCAGTGGGACATATGTGTGCGAGTAATACCTGTGAGGCAGAAAGAGCACTTTTATCTTACAAAAGACATTTTATTTTGTAATCAGCATGCACAGTGCTCTGGGTTTACCGGTAAAGGATAATTAAGCCAAAGTCAAAGTACACATTGTTACATTTGTTGTGTTTACCAAATTTAATTTTAGTCATAATGATAAAAAGAAAACAGAATAAACAAAAGGAGCCCAACTACCCAGACATTAAAAGAAAGAAAACGTGACGACAACAAAGCCCTCCCCCATATTCAGGAACTCATTGCAAAGATAACAGTTTTGTCAGACGCTTTTAGGTAATTTTAATATTACAGAGAAAAAGAATAGACATTTGGAAAAGTTATTTAAATAGATAAATACTTTTCAATTTTATAAAAATGTCTTTCAAAACATATTTGGGAGTCCCATAGAATCCCAGAGGATGATGTTTAGACAGAGATAATATCTTTATGATGTTTGGTTGCAAATTCCCATTTACAGAGGGATAGTCGAATTTTAATTGGTAAACAATTTAAACTCAGTGTGGTGGGCATCAAACCTGTAGGAAGGTCATTATAATTCACAAATACATGTGTAGGCTCAGGATGATAGCATGTCTGTGCACATATATATTAAATGCTGACTTTCTTATTTTATCGTTTTGTCTGACGGACATGAAGGACCTGGAACACATAAAACATATTTTGTTCATTATCTTTCACTAGCTCTCTCACTGCATTTATGTCCTTACACTTGTCATTTAATTATTTCACCTTCTGGTGCATTTTGAATGCGTAATTCCTTAAATTTAATCAGCAACAGCAACTCTTTTAATATCTATCATCATCTTTCTATCATGCATATATCTAACTACCTGTCTATTTTCTTATCTATCCTTTATCTGACTCTCTACATACCTACCTACCTATTCATTCATCTCTGTTTTTCAGTCTGCCTGTCAGTCCATTGGTCTGTCTATAGGATATGAAGCTAGCACTCTATCCTGTCTACATACCATCCATTACCTCTGTATCACTGTACCACATGCCACCATCATCGCTTCTCTCTGTATGTATTCTCATGACAGCTTCCTTCTTCACTACATTGCCTATTTCAGAGAAAAACAGTCTCAAATTTAGTTTACTTGCTCTCATTATTTTGTGTTTCAAAACGTTGTGATTGTTTTAACTCAGTAGCACTCCTTATGAGGTCTTCATTTATTTCTTATTTATTTTTCATGTGTTAGCTAGTACACAGTTCAAATACAATGGAACAATAACCATCAGTATTTCTCATATTAGTACCAGAAGCAGAATCTACAATCTACTCTTATTTATTGTCGTAGATACTTGCTTATGAATTCTGTCCTTCATTTCCCCTCCTCCCTTATTCTTTCCTCCTCTTTCCATTTTTTGCTATTTGGAAGACTGTAACATTGCCTGTGAAAAAAACACTACAAGCCTACCAAAGTCTGAGCAGGGTATATCTTACATGCATGTGCACAGACATTCAGGTCTGTCCTGGGAGGCCCTTTATCCCTTTATAGTACTAGTTTCATTTTAATGCAATGTTTTCCTTCCTGGCATCCATGAAACACATTTCATATGCATGGAGTCATTTATCTAGTAGTATCTTAAACAATTATTTTTATTTATGCATACGTGTGTGTGTCCATGTGCATGTGACTGAGTACCTCACAGGGGATTGGATCCTCTGAAGTACAAGTGTTTGTGAACTTCCTTATATGGGTGCTGGTAACTGAACCCAGTTCCTCTCAAAGAGGATGAAGCGCTCTTAACCTCTGAACTAGCATGCAGGTTTCCATGGTGATATTCTTCTGAGTTGTTTGCTGTAAATTAATCTTATACAAATGAAGCATAATAGCAGAACAAAATGAACAGGAAGAAGGAGATAAAAAGATGCACATCTAAAGTGCTAAAAATAACACCTGTTCTAAGGAAAGTAAAGGTATTGACAGATATTCAAACATACATTTATAAAATACGATGACAGGAAACACGTCTTATTTATCCTTCTGGAGAGAATGTAATAATAAACCACACTTGTCTAGTGTGTTGCATTAACTCAGAATGTACCCACATAAAGTTCCAGCTCTTGTAGCTTTTTAAACAACAGTCTGATGTAAATGTTTGTGAAAGATATTTAACCCAATCCTTCCCATCATCCATCAGCTCTAACCTTTTTTCTGACTTAACTTGAACCTCCCTAGGTACTGAAAGATATATAACAGGGCCAAACCAAGATATTAAACCTGTTCTTCTGGAGTTTAGGAGGGAATATGCGATTCTGTCCTGACCAATGACATTTGGCTTGAGTCACCTGGCTGTCTTCACTTGTTCTTTTTTCTATTATATCACCACATTGGTACTGTCCTTAGATTTTCATGCAAGTAAAGAAACCATTGTTTTTATTTAAAAATTATGTGGATAAGTACATTGCCTGTATGTATATCTGTGCAGCATATACATTCAGTGCTCATAGAAGATAGTTGTGAGCCAACGTGTAGGTGCTGAGAATCAAACCTGGGTCCTTTGGAGGACTAACTAGGACTCTAACCCCTGAGCAATCTCTCTAGTCTTGTAAATTTAACAGTGCAAAATACCAGCGTCTTCTCATGTGTTATTCCACAGCTCTTGCTATACGTAAGGGGTTCTTACTGTCAACAGTTCATAAAGTATATACTGACAATAGTTAGAGACACCCACAATCCAGTGCAAAGGTCTGGTGGCATGCACTAGTGTATCTTAAATTATGGAATGCATATTCCATTGTATTAAGATTTATTTTATTTGTGTGTGTTTGTGCGCCTCTCTCTCTCTCTCTCTCTGTCTCTCTCTCTCTCTCTGTCTCTCTCTCTCTCTCTCTCTGTGTGTGTGTGTGTGTGTGTGTGTGTGTGTGTGTGTGTGTGTGTGTGTGTGTGTGTGTTGGCATAGGTTTGGATGTGTGCAAATAAACGTGGGTGCCCGTGAAGGCTAGGGGCATTTGATTCCCTGTCACTGAAGTTAAGATTGGTTGTGAGCCACCTGAATTCGTTGTTGGTTATTGAATTCAGGTCCTCTCAAAGAACAGTACATCCTCTTAACCTTAGAGCCACATATACAAACCCATACACATACATATACATATAGAGATTTATTATATACTCTACAATTTGCAAATCTTTTTCTGAGCTTTAAATTTACTAAGGATGCAGTTGATAAACTTCAAAAATGTGTAGAGATATTGAACTTTAAAATCGTTTAATTCAAGCACTGACCGCTCTTGCTTCCTAAATCACCATTGTATTGTAAAGGCAGTGCCAGTTAATAGTAGATAAGTGGTACCAGGTTCGCCCATTGGGTAATCAATACCTCCGAAACTCATGAAATGAAATGCCAAACTAACATTAGTGTAAAGTACACTGGGATTTCATGTTTCATATTATAATTTAGTCTTTAAGGTTATTATTCAAATAGCAGATATTCTTTAAATGACACATTGCCACATTGGTTTGAAGAAAAATTCAATCTAAAGATACTTAGTTTTCAGGTGAAAGTGGAAAATGATTTTGATTTTGAGAATCATTTTATGAAATGAGATAAGAAGTAACTAGTGACTGAAGAGACAGGCACTATTTAAGCACCTTTGTTTCATAACAACCACATTATCATTTCTTAACCACTAAAAGGAATGACATCACTTGTACACAAAACTTATACAAAGCTTTCAATTTTTATCTTTTGATGGATGGGTGACAGAATGATGTGTAGAGCATATTTTGGTTGCTGTCTTGACAAATGTCTTAAAACTTTTGCTTTTACATGAACTTCAAACCATTTTTAGTCCTAAACTAGTTAAAGTTTATATATAAATCTCAGCTAATTAGGCATATGATCATGTTAATTATCCCCAAATTCTCATCCAATATAGCAGATTAAGAATATCAAAATACAGAGAACTCGTAAAACTGAGTTATAATTTTACTATAGTACTATTGTTCTGTATGTAGTAAATATGTATTGTATGCTTAATATATACTGTGCACATATAATATCAGTATATATTCATATAAATATGGTATAAATAATATTATTTAATCCAAAGTAAATTTCACTCAACAGAACAGAATAATTGGTAAGCAAAGTAGTTGGAGCATTTAATTGTAGTCAGTGCAAGGAAAATGTGCTCACTCTATGGTTTTTCCTTGATCATTAATCATGTTGGGCCTTTGGTTTTTCCTGCTGTATTTGTTTCCATACTAGTAGTTAAGTTAAAAATATATATCCTATAGGACTTCTATGAGGTGTTTACATGAGTATTGTTAGTAACTTATGATCCCATGTAAAAAATGCGTGAAAATACTCTTGGGTTATAGCAGTTACTACCTTTGTAGACTGCAGTGAAAGGTGCAAATACTAACATCTTTTAGATGTCAGGAATTTTCTGTGCATCAACAAAGATCCTGTCAGAACCAGCTTGAATGTAGTTCTCTCTGCAAAAGAGATACCCATGGGCCAAAGAGAGAAACCTTTTATTTTCCAAACCTGTGACAATAGAGAATAAGCCCTGCCTTAAGCTCGGGATAATGGAAATTTAAATATTTCTCTTGATCAGTAATTAATCTAATCCAAGCAATGACTGCTTTATTAATAGAAAAATTAACTAAATTTGATCATTCCCTTCTCAGCAATTGAGTTCCAAGTAATTAAATGTTCACATAATTATTTTTTCAGTCTGCTACTAGTCCTTGTAAAGCATGCTTTTTCCCATTCTTGTTCCTTATTAGAATTGCAAACCTTTCACCTTAAATCAAGATATGTAATGAGTACTAATGAGACTTTCAGATTCGAAGGAATGTTTAACAAGGGTGTTTTCTGAGACATTGAAAATAAAGAGCTGTAACTTCATGTGTTTTTCTTCCTCTGGCTATCTGACAGTACTTCTGAAAGGTGTATTTTTAAAGAAATTTTAAACAATCAGCTGCCAGCCCTCATACGAAAGGTGCCATCATGGAGAAGGTGGTGTGAGAAGTGGTGAAGGGTTATAGAAAATTCTTTTCTGAGATCAAATGCCAGTGTCCTTCCTTGCTGACAGACTTCTTTCTCCAGAGATAACAGATGGTGGTTTAGGTTTGTCATCTCCTTGGAGACAGTTACCATGCCGATGACCATAAACCATATTGAGATGTCATCGTTTCCATTGATGATATGGACCTTGAGTGAGAATGACACAAGCAGAGAAATCCTATCTTTTCATCATTTTCATCTGATATTATTAGATTTATATTTTATAAATGATGAGTTTCATCTTAGCATTTCATATATACACTTAATACACTTTAGTCATCTTCCCATGTTGCCCTCTCTTATCTCCCCATTAGCACTAGTTTTATAAGCTGAAGTTTAACAGTGTCACGAACAATGAATGACTCCATCTGCAACTAAAGTCCCCCTTCTCACCTCAGTTAGAAAGCAAAAACAGCAAGTTGAGGATGGGTCTGTGGCACTGAGGTTTTTCTGCTCAACCTCTGTCACAATGACGGTGTTACTTTAACAGGGGTAAACTACTCACGACTTCTCTTCTCTCAGATGCTCCAAGGTGAACTCTTTTGAGTAAGATTCTCCTTGTATCAATCACCATACATCAAGAAGGACAACAATCATCCTAAATATTTCAAACAAAAGCAGAACTCTTGTTTGAAAGTTTTGGAAAGACTGGATAAAAAGGGAACTTGACACCAAAGACTGTTGGCGATTCTTTTAAATTAATTTTCAGAATTTATTTTTATTTGTGTATGTATAGGTCTCTCTCTCTCTCTCTCTCTCTCTCTCTCTCTCTCTCTCTCTGTGTGTGTGTGTGTGTGTGTGTGTGTGTGTGTGTGTGTGACACATGTTGGGGGTACACAAGGAGATCAGAAGAGGGTATTATATCCCATGAAACTAGAGTTACAAGCAGTTGGGTGATTCCTGAATGGGTCATGGGAATAAAACTTAAGTCCCCTGGAAGAGCAGTAAGTGCTCTTTACCACTGGGCTGATTCTCCTGCCTTTGGAAACTCTTTTAATCATGCTAGAATCAGAAGGAAAAGACAATGAAATAGGAGCCCTTGTAGAATTCCGCTGCTTCCGTTTTGGCTCTGTGCTGCCCTTTTCCAGTGAGAGTCTACAGAAGCCACAAAGGCAGCTGAAGTCTCTGGCCCCATATGCAGGTCATAACCGTGCTAATAGAAATACCTTATTGGGCTGGAGAGGTGGCTCAGCGGTTAAGAGCGCTGACTGCTCTTCCAGAGGTCATGAGTTCAATTCCCAGCAACCACATGGTGGCTCACAACCATCTGTAATGAGATCTGGTGCCCTCTTCTGGCCTGCAGTCACATATGCAGGCAGAATGCTGTATATTAAATAAATAAATAAATCTTAAAAAAAAAGAAAGAAATACCTTACAAGTAGTGGGACAGGACACTATACTTTCTTCTACTGCTTCTTCTGTTTAGAACTCCACATTAGTTAAACCAAATAGACATAAAGGAGAGGCTGTAGGAAATAAATCAGATAGGATGTCCAGTTCTTTGAGACAGGAAAATAGACAAGGAAAGGGCAGTGGGCAGTGGTCTAGCAAAAAGCAAGTGGGCAAGTGTTGATACTTGGCATGGATGCTATAGAACAGGCTGTGGTCCCTGACTCTTCCTGGTGAGGCGCTCTGCTTCCTTCCCCACATCTAATCACTTCTTAAGCTACTCCAGGCCCTGGTCTTCACATTGTAGGTTTTAGTGCTTGAAAATGCCCACTTATGGCCCACATTCTTTTCTTTTGCTTGCCTATGTTAAAATTTTACCATATTTGCAGCTTCTGGACTCTTTCTGGTTTATAGTTACTACAACCACTGTCTCTGCTCCACCAGCGGCATCCATTTTCTACCTATATACACATAGAGCTCATGGAGCTTAATCTGAATTTGGAAAGGAGTCATAATTCCCAGTACTGGTTTGTTTTTTTAAGTAAAGTCCTCTTATTCCATACTTGAATGTATAAAGGGTCAAGTGCAAAAACAACGAGCTCACTTTCTCTAACAGCTACATAACTTTAGCCCTTCTAGTTAAGTCTATGTTTGTCTGCAAAATATTTTTGCATGTGTCTGAAAAAGGACAAACCAAGGTCCATCTCCTCAAATGTATTTCTGTAATAGCAACATTTGTAAGGGGGTAATCCCTAACATTTACTAAACATGAGTTTTGAAAATTCATTTGTTTCACTTTTAATATTAGCTTACATATGTTTAAAAGCCTTATATTTATTTTTTTCAATTCCTTACAAAACCTTAAATATGAATTTATCTGCTTTTATCTTTATTATCTATGGAATGTCAAGCAGCGTTGAAGCAATCTCATCAGCACAAAGCGATGCCGATGCTGCTGGAAATGGTCTCTAGCTTTAAACCATTGTGTCTGCCTCTTTCACGGGTGCAGGTAAATGGTCCATTCCCTCTCACACTTAGGCAAAAGGTGCAGTTTTCCCATCAGTCACTTAGCTTTTTCTCTTACCTCTTTCTAATCACTGATCCAGATTTTAGTCAGTGTGGTGTGGTAAGGACTTTTCTTCTTTACATGTTGAAATAAGACAATCGATTCTTTTGCATTATTCAAGAAGAATGACTTTCAAGAAAAAAGAAACAGTTAATTCTCTGCAACTTTTCTAACAAAATGATTTTTCCCACCATCCATTTATAAATCCATGCCTAATTATTATCTTACCCATTGTGGTTTTTAAAACATTTTTTCCCTTTTGGACTTGGCTTCTCTTCACTATTAATTCTGTTATACATGATTCTATTAGATTGAATTTTGCTTCTAGAGGTCACTTAGTAATTAATTAAAAGATATCTTTAAAAACAATATGTTTTTAAATCAGTTAAGTATCCCAATCATACACATAAGTGTTAGTTGAAGACATTGGTTTTAGAGGAAAGGAAAGTGATTCAAGGCAGGGGAAAGCAATTTGTACATTATATTCGTATAATTACATGAATTAAGGTCATTCATGTCATTGTAGTGCTCTTGTTTTGTTGTGGTCTGGTCATTGTGTATTCTCCACAGATGTTTGTGTTTTAATATTTGTTCTTGTGCATGGAAGTTCTTTTCTTAGACATCCCATAATACAGATATGGTCTTCCCTCTTAATCAACACCTGGTTTGCCTGGGGACACAGATGGCTGATTTCCCAGACTGTCTGCTTGTGTATGACCATGTTCTATCCCTGGCTGCAAGACGACCCCAGCTCTTGAATCATGAGGCTTTACCTGGGACTCGTGCTCCTCCTCAGGTTAGACACAGATGGACACATTTAAAGACACATTTAAAATTTTAAAGCAAAATATTGTGCTGGCTAGTTTTGTGTGTCAACTTGACACAAGCTGGAGTTATCACAGAAAAGGAGCCTCAGTTGTAGAAATGCCTTCATGAGACCCAGCTGTAAGGCATTTTCTCAAGTAGTGGTCAAGGTGGGAGGACCCTGCCTATTGTGGGTGGTACAGTCCCTGGGCTGGTGGTCTTAGGTTCTATAAGAGAGCAAGCTGAGCAAGCCAGGGGAAGGAAGCCAGTTAGTAAAATCCCTCCATGGCCTCTGCATCAGCTCCTGCTCCCTGATCTGCTTGAGTTTCAGTTATGACTTCCTTTTGCTGATGAAACAGCAACAAGGAACCTGAATAAACCCTTTCCTCCCCAACTTGCTTCTTGGTCATGATGTTTGTGCAGGAATAGAAACCCTGACTAAGACAAATATTTTATATCATTTTATCTTTTCACTTTCATTCCTTCAACCCTCCAATGTATCCACCTTTGTTTGTTCTCTCTCAATTAATGGTCTCTGTCCTCTTTTCATTTAATTGTTCTCTCTCTCTCTCTCTCTCTCTCTCTCTCTCTCTTTCTCTCTCTCTCTCAGTGTGTGTATCTGCCTGTCTGCTGTCTATCTGTCTCATAAAAAATCTAAGTGCACTTTGCATAGTCTTTATAGTGTTATTTGCATATACATACATATTATATATAATTTCAGAATTAATGATGTGATATTGGAGACCATTTGGAAGCCTTTTACAGGATGAACACTATTTCTCCCCCTCCAAACATTTCTAAATTTCCTGTAATTATTTTTCTTTGGTTAGGGTCCCACAAGATTTATCCTTCCTGTTTGTCAGTTGATGTCACCTTGGTAGATGACTTGCTTAGGCAGACATGATATTGGGCCTAAGAATCTCCTAGCTGATATTCTGTCCCTCTGGTTCTTACAGTCTTTTTACCCCATGGCATCTGTGATGAACCTTAGTTGTCGAAGTTGTGTTGTGGGTGGATCTGTTTATTCTGATACCACATGATCATTTTTCTCAGCGTTTTGATTGGTTCGGCTTTCTATAATGGTCTCTGTCCATTGCAAAGAGAAGTTTTATTTGTTTGTTTGTTTTTGTTGAAGGATTAGGAGCTACATTTACCTGTGGGTTTAAAGATAAATACTTAGAATGAAGCAATGAATTATGCTGGTTTAGTAAAGAGACAGTTGTAGATTCTTCTCCAAGATCCATGAATTCACTAGCTCTGGGTCACCAGCTGTACTCAGTACCAGATATGCTTTACCACCTGTGGAATGGGCCTTAAGGTTAATTAGAGAGATGTGGGTTACTTTTGCATTAACATATAATGTTATGAGAGATTCTTGGGTTCCTCTGACTTTAAATCAAAGGGGATTTCTCATGCCTGGTATTGGAGTTTTGCTAGATATATCATGGGTCATGAGGGAAGCATTGCCAGTCAAAGTGGAAAAATTATTAAACACACACACACACACACACACACACACACACACAGAGAGAGAGAGAGAGAGAGAGAGAGAGAGAGAGAGAGGAGAGAGAGAGAGAGGAGAGGACTTAGACATTTAATATACCAGTTTTCGATAAGGGCAGGTGTTGAAAGATGGAATGTAAAGCAGGTTTCTGGAAGACAAGATTTTCTATAGATTTAATTCATGTCTGTCCTCTTCTCAATGAACCATAGCCATTCTGCCCTATTGCACTTCAGTCAATGTGTACTGTCTCAGTAAGGTTGGGCAAACTCCATCCATTGATGGCTATGCATTTTATTCCCAGGTTTCCTTCATTATTTCCCAACCAATGTGATGATAATCTTTTGCAGACACAGGGTTCTCTCATAGTGAAGCCTCATAGACAAAATTTCTCCATACTCAGAGAGCTCTACCACAAATTCTTCACCTAGAGATTTCTGTTTTTAACATGCTGCTTAAAATACCCCTTATCCACAATCTACTTCTACCCCTTGGCAAATTGCTGTCCTTTCTTATGTACTGAGACGTTTTCCCTTTATTGATGCTTCCACAGTTTGGGTTTGTTGTTAATTTACTCTCATGATGATTTGTTTAACATGCTTGATTTATTCCCATCTGGATTTCTTCTCAGTAACAGAGAAAGAACTCAAGATGCTTATCAAACAAATAAACAAACTGAAAGAGGAAAATTGAAGAGTGTGTGAAATTTATTGACCAGGTGTTTCTAAATTAGCAATGTTGTAACTGCTGTGATCATATTGCACAGGTATTAAGAAATACTGTTCTTATAAACTACCAAGTATAAACTCACAATGAGCTGTTTTGTCATACATTACCAGTCTTAATTTTTTAAATGGCTTTTAGTTTTCTTCTTAACATTCCTCCTACCTTCCAACAAGTCAAGGATAAGAATTTTCTACTGTCAAATATGTTTATGCAATATAAATCTTAAAAATGCCTGTGGATAGTGAATTGGTCAGTACATTGTAGCTATTCTTATGATCAATTTTAACCTAACAAATACAATTTTAACAAATTGTAATTTTGTATTTGATTCTTATCCTTCTTTTTAATATGAAATGTATGTATTATTGCTTGACATTTTCATACACATAATACAACATTTTTTATCATGTGCAGCACCTACTCCCTCATTGCAAATTTCCCTTTCCATATCTTCCCTCAAATTTCATGTACTTTTTAGTTTTCTAACAATTTATTGCTTCTAGTATACAAGGGCCAACTTCTGTAACTAGGGCAAGGTACTAGGGACTACATTCCTGAAGAAAACTGATTCTCTGCCCTATATCATCCATATAGTTCCAATAGCTTTTCAAGGGTGCAATTCCGATCCCACTGCCTTCTGAATTTGGTTTTTACTGTGGTTTATGGAGTACTTTTTCATTTTTATTCATTTATACTCAACTTGAGATAATTATTATATATATTTACTTTATGTCAATTAAAATTGACTATCACACACTCACACACACACACATATATTGTGTCAGCTAAAAATGAGTGTCTTTCAATTATTTAAATACAACAAATTTAGCCTAATTGTTATTAATAAGTAATTTAAGGCACAAGTTCACAAGTCAACAGTAGTAAATAGTATCATGGTTATTGAAAACTAAATTTCTCTCTTTCATTATTGTAAACTAATGTGAATACACAGTCTCTCTTCCAGTGAATTAACAGAGTGGACTGCTCTGCTCCCATGCTTTTATTTCTTAATTTGATATCTTACCAACAAAGTCTTGTATTTAAAGATTATAGAAATTAAATTATTTTAACTTTGATTTAGTATCTTAAAAATTTAGTCTCTTTAAAAATTCTGATCATTCAGTAGAAGGAGCAAGCAAGCAGCGAGCAGCTCTATCTTGCTCTATGTGTTATAAAATAAAAGGAGATTTAATTTTTGTTTTTCTTTAAAAGAAAGTGATTGTATGAGGGGTCCTGCTGCTTTTAGGCCTCAAAAGAAGACATCTAAGTATACAGACCAGAATAGACAATTCATAGTTTGCTTTCAAAATCTAAATTTTATATTTTGTATTATTAAAGATGTGTCTATTATAATTCCCATTATTGATGGGGTTTGCATGAGGAGTGCTCTTCTTAGGAAACAATCCAGTACACTGTATAAATCTGGATATTTTAACATAATTTGTAGTTTGGATGAATCTGTACTACTTCTTGGCTACCTTACAATTAGTCTTTCACTATTATTTTGTGATTGTACAGGTAACTCATAGTATTCTCAGTCAAATGATTTTCAAAAACAATTAGAAAAATACTTTCTAAGTTGACATAAAAATACAGAATGCTTTAAATCAACACATGGAAACATTCAGTGCATAGGATGTCTTGATACACGTGTACATGGTAAACTGTTCACATCAGGGCATGTAAGAGAAGTTTTCCTTTTAGAACCCTGAATACATGGATATGGTAAAGCTCATCTGTGATTTCAGGTCTTAAAAATGTCCTAGTTTGGCTTCTGTTGTTGTGAAGAAGCATTCTGACATGGAAACTTTGAGAAAGGAAGGATTTAATTGGTGGACTCATCCAAATCACACACAATTCATCATTGAAGGGACTCAGGATCGGAGCCCAATGCTGGAACCTGAAGGCAAGAACTGAAGAAGAGACCATGGAGGACTACTGTTTACTGGCTTGTTCACCACAGTTAGCTCAGCTTGCATTTCATAAAACCCAGGAGCTCAAGGTTGGGACTGTCCACGGGGCATTTTTCATATAAATAATAAAAAATACCCTACAAACATTAGAGCAGACAAATCAGATAGAATCATTTTATCAATTAAAGATTCCTCTTCCAAGATGATTCCACACCGGGTCAAGTTAACAAAAAACTAACTTGCCCAGAAGAAAAGGCAAGCAGATCAGAAATTCCATGTCAGCCTTAGTTACCTAGTAAATTAGAGGCCAGCCTGAGCTACAGGAGACATAGTTTCAAGCAAAGCAAAAACCCTTAAGTGTAATTCTGGTTCACCATTGATTAGCAATGAGATTAGGAAAACGGTTTCAGATCCTAGGAAATACATCAAGTAAAATAAGAAGTCATACTTTTTTTTTGTCATCTTTTTTATTTATTTTAAGCTTTCAAATATACATAATATCTTCATGTATACATTTATACATATGCATCTATCTATCATCTATCCTTTATCAATCTATCATCTATCTATCTATCTATCTATCTATCCATCTACATCTATCTGACATTTCTTTTCACATTTCCACCACCTACGTTTTCTCTTTCTTATTGACACTTTATGTCTCTTTTGTCCCCCTAGAGAGTTTTACTTTCACTTTCATTTCATAAACACACACACACAAACACACACACACACGCACACACCCCACACACACTTATGTACTTACATAAAATGTAGGAATCACACATGTGAGATTCTTTTTAAGACAGAATTTCATGATGTGACCTGACGTGTTCCTGATCTTCTTTCTTTTGCTTCCTGAGCACGTGAGTACAGCTCTGGGCATTCTGAAAGCTAACATCTTTGTTTAATTGCATAATCAACAAAGAGACATGAAACCTTTCTCATGTCCGTTCATTTTCCCATGAAGCAATGCAGACTAGAGGCTTTCCTAGTGGAGATAGCAGGAATCAAACCCAGGTTCTATAATGTGATGATGCTCAGCCACATACTATGCACACATATTCTTTTCATTTTCAGACAAAGACAACCAAGGTGATCGTATTATGGAATTCTTTGAATTCTACAAGTCCTAGCATAAGGAACTAAAGTTCTTTGTTCAGTTTGGAGAACACTAAAGAGGTTACTATCTGTTTTAGGGTTTTTGTAGAAGATTAAAAGCATCATATAGCATTTTTAATCATTAGAGGCTAAGCAGTTAAATGCCTACTGTTCTAGCATAGGACCATAGTCCATTGCCCAGAAGTCACGTGGCACCTTACAACCATCAGTAACTTCAGTTACAGAAGATCCAACATCTTCTTCTGGCATTCAATCAACACACACAGACACACACACACACACACACACACACACACACACACACACACACACACACACACACACACACACACACACACACACATACACATACACAAACCAAACACACACATCACAAACACGTACACACACATACACACACCCCTACACACACCCCTACACACACACACACACACACACACACACACACACACACACACACACACACACACACACACACACACACACACACACACACACACCCACACACACACACACCCACACCACACACACACACACACATACACACACCACACACCAAACACACATATCACACACACATACAAACACCCCTACACACACACACACAGACACACACACACACACACGCACGCACACACACAGGGATAGAGATAAATACAAATAAAAGCAAACTTTAAGTCATGGAATTAAAAGAAAGGATTAGTGAAAGTTACCATATATGATCAAGGAAAACCATCCTGTTATTTGGATCATTTTAGTTTAAAAATAATTGAATACTATTTTATTTAACCTTCCTTACACTAAACAAAATTGGGTTCCTTAATTGTATGGCGATACTAGATTCTAATACGGCACCAGAGAATCCTATGCTGCAAATGGGAGATTAAATTTTTAATGCTCCTGTTTAAGTTTACAACTCCTAGAGGAAATTATCTTCTGATAAAGCAGAGTGAGGCTGTGAATGTCACTACAGAGGGAATATATACATGCAAGAATTACGATTGAAGAAAGGAAGACGATTTTGAGAGGGACTGGGGTTGGGAAGTATACATGGAGGGAACAGAAAGAACGGAAGGAAGGAGAAAGGAAGAGTGATACAATTATATTTTAATTAAAAAAAGAAAGACCAGAGGAAGAGCAGTGTTTCTTTGTCAATTTCAAACCTGGCCCCCACGGGGGACCCATCCTTAATAATCATGACATCACCATCTGTTCTTCAACACAATCGGATAAAGTGCAGTGAGTGGTCCCTTTAGTCAGGGCTACTTCACTGTGAGTGAATGCCAAGCTTTGCAAGTGAAAATGGACATTTGAAGTGTCTTTCACTGTACCTTAGCAATGACCCACTTACACCTAACTATTCTGAGTCAGAAAACTCGGTGCATAATAAAATATACAAGGAGCCTATGTGACTCAGAAACTGTGGAATCCCAAAAATGTGTGCTAAAACAGGCATTGGAAATTGTTCATGGTTAAAGGTGTGAAAAGAAACCCAGAGATGTTGGAGGCACCAAAGACGAATCCAGGCAGCCTGTGGAGCACTGTGTCCGCAGTGACACCTAGTTTCATCAGAAGGTAATTTCCTTTGGGACTTGTAAGCTTAAATAAGAGCAATAAAAATTTAATCTCACACTTGCAGAATGAGAGTCTCTTCTGCTGTTTTAGGGTCTGGATGTCTCCATACAATTAAGGAGCCTAGTTTCTTTTAGTATGAGAAAGGTTAAATAAAATACTGATTGACAGTATTCTGTCTGTCTGCCTGTCTGTCCATCTATCTATCTATCTTCTACCATCTGTTTATCTCTATCTATTTATCTCTATCTATCTATCGATCGATCTACCTATCGATCTATCTACACATCATCTAGATAGATAGATCGTTAGATAGATAGATGATTTATAGATAGATATGTCCATCTTCTGTCTAAATGCAAACTATAACCTGCTTAGTTCATTTAGTGTTACTCATATGGATAATATTTCAAGGCTGACTACAATTTTTTGAAAAATGTTTTATTAGTTTTAAACATTAGTAGACAAAACAATGAATTATATCATGGCATGTTTGTTCTTACTGACTCCTCCCCTGCTCCCCAGGCCTGTTCCTATTAAACAGTCTGGCTGCCCTCCTACAATGGCTGCTTTCTGCCTCTTTGTCTCATGTATCCAATAATGCTCTCTTTTTCCTCTCTCTCCCTATAGATCTCTCCAAATGCTTTTAGTTGTATTTTTAAATTGCATGTCTCACACACATGCGTACATGCATGCCGATACACACATTTAAGATCAAGATGGGCACAAGACATGAGATAAGACATATGGCATTCATCTTCTTGTGTCTGTCTTCTTTAGCTTAACATAATGGATCCCATTTGCATTCATTTTCTGGAAAATGTCATTTTGGGAGTGAGAAAGTTTTCGTGGCTTTACAACTGCTCTGTGTTGATTTCTGAAATTCTTATTTTAAACACTCGCAACATGGCTAGCTATCTGGACTCCTCGTTGTTTGTTTGGGGAATAATATTTTACCTTAGAATTTTAGATTTTAATGATAACTTCATGGCACAGCCTTCTTTTCTTTACCACCCCCAACCATGCTTACATGGAGAGAGAATAAAATCCTGATATTTTATATCTATTGGAGACAAAAACAACATATCAGAATCATTATAATAGCAGGGCTGGTTGAGGCAGATTTTTGGTTAAAATACTATAAGCATATAGTAACTTTGAAATTTGAAATTGTAAGTACAATTATTACATTATGGACATATACATATTTGCTAAATATAATTATATTAATTAAATTAATCGCTTTAATTATATTATATTATATTATATTATATTATATTATATTATATTATATGCAGATCTTTATTTGGTCATGAAGTCCAGATTGAAAGTAAGATAAATCTTTTCCTATTCTCAAACTCTGTAATGTTATTTGATTGATTTTTCAACCTGGTCGAGCTCCACTACATTGAAATTTTTCAGCTTTCCATATGTTTCTATGAAGATTTTTGCATGGCATTAGTATTAAAATTCAATTTTGAGAGGTCATATAAGCTCTCATGTTGAATGTGGGCCTCGTTTGGTCAGTTGAAATCCTTTAAAGGGCATCCCTGGAATAACAAAGAATTAAAGATGTTAGATTCAAACTTGAACTCTTCATTGTCTACAGGACAGTGTTTCCTCCTCATCACGTTGTGGATGTAGGATGTACTAGGCTCTCAAAAATTTCTCAAGTTAATCCCATAATGTTAATCTCCATATCTCTACATGTAGTACTGATAGGAAACATATTAAACCCTTCTACATCACACTATAAAATTGGACACTAAATTAAAACCATTTTTTTATAAGCAAAATTCTGAATTTTTGTGCCAGGATCCATTTCTTCCCATCCTTTTCCACTGTGGCGATGGTATAAAGCAAATTCTGTGAGGCTGTTCTTGAGGCCGTTGGTCACCTTACCCCCTTTCTCCTCACATGCAGTCCTAGAACAGACCTCCCAACTCTACTCCTAACTCACCATTATTCCTCCTTGCCAGACCTCCAGTGTCTCCTCGACAGTACATTGGCTCCCAGTCACTAGCCTACTAAAAGTCACTTTCTACATGGAATCTTTAAGAGCATGATTCGGCTTTTATGCCCGAAAGTTTTGTTAGTGTCTAATGTCCAAATGTTGAAAAGTCATCATGAATTGAACTCAGCAACACAGTTTCACATTTCTTCCTGTGTCCAGCTCTACCCACCATGCTGTGCTGCCTTTTCTTCTGTTCAGTCTGCTTCCTTATGGCTTTTCCCAGCTGTTCATTCTCTCTGGAATCCTCCCCCTGCAGATTATCATTTGTCTCCTTCACAGGATCACTGTCTAGCTATTCCATAAACTACCATCTACTCGATATTACCTATTTTGGTTGGTTTCTTTCCTTTGAATAAAATGTAAATAATTTTTATCACATTAGTCTGCATGTGTGTGTCTGTTTCTGTGTGTATCCAGACAAGGGCGAGAGCTCCACAAGAAGCTAATTTTCAAGAGTCAATTCTCCTATACCATGTGTGTTTGAGGCAGCAGCCTCAGTTTGTGAGGTCCAGTGGCAAGCAACTTTACAGAATTATCTCACCGGTCCTTTCCGTTTTCTCTTTTCTTTTTATTGGTTATTTTATTTATTTTCATTTCAAATGTTATCATCCTTCCCAGTTTCCTCTCTACAATCCCCCTATCAGATCCCCTCTTCCTCCTGTCCCTTTGAGGGTGCTCCCCCACCCACCCACCCACCTACCCACTCCTGCCTCATCATCTTAGCATTCCTCTACCCTTTGTCATTAAGGCTCCAGCGGACCAAGGGCCTCTTCTCCCAGACAATGTCATCCTCTGCTTATACAGCTAGAGCCATGGGTCCCTCCATGTATGCTCTTTGGTTGGTGGTTTAGTCCTTGGGAACTTCAGGGGGTCGAGGTGGTTGATATTGTTGTTCTTCCTATGGGTTGCAACCTCCTTCAGCTCTTTCAGTCCTTTCTCTCACTCCTCCATTGGGGTCCCCACACTCAGGCCAATGTTTGGTTATATACATCCACATGATTATTTCTTAAGAGAAAAATATGTTCTCATGTGATTTACTAGTATAAACTCAGTATTTGGATTTTAGAAGACATTCAAGTTTTCAAGCAATTAATAAACAAAACAACTTATGCTATTATTTCTAGCATAATTATTATAAAATTGTAAAATATTCAGTTTCTAAACAATTAAATATTTCTTGGCCTAAGAACAGGTCATGGTAGAAATCAAATTATTAAACAAAGAATACATTATAAGACTGGACTATACCTTGGCAGAAAAATATGAATAGCTTTGTTATGCAAGAGGTAAGAGAGAAGAACAAAAGGCAGCCATTTATTCTTGTTAGAATTCAGAACATAAATTCAGTTGTGCAGAGGTAAAGGTATGTTACTTTGAGAGTTACTTGGTTCATATTAACATGGTGTCATCCTTGAACATTGTTTTGTTAGACACTTCAGAATAACTAATGCTCACAGGAATGTCTTATAAATATCCAGTCAGGAAGCGACAAACATTACAGATCCAGATGGACAAAGTTGAATACATCATTACAGAGAAAGACACAGGCACTCTATATAGTAACCTAGTAATGTGCAACAATAAAGTGCACACATCATGCTTAGAAGCACACAGAAAGCATGGTGCTTGGAATCTGATCACCTAAGAAGGTCTTAGAGAAACTGATATCTTAATTGATTCTTTCTTAGATTTATTTTTCTTGGTTATTTTATTTAGTTACATTTGAAATGTTGTCCCCTTTCCCAGTTTCCCCTCTACAAATGCCCCATCACATTCCCTTCCCCCCTGCCTCTATGAAGGTATTTCCCCCATCCATTTATCCACTCCTGCTTCACTGCCCTAGTAACCCTCTACACTGGGGCATCGGGCCTCCACAGGACCAAGAGCCTTCTTCTCCACTGATGCCAGATAAGGAAATCCTCTGCTACATATGCAGCTGAAGCCAAGGGTTCCTCCACGTATACTTTGGTTGGTGGTTTAGTCTCTCGGAGCTCTGGGGGTTTACAGTTAGTTGATATTGTTGTTCTTCCTATGGGGTTGCAATTCCCATCAGCTCCTTCAGTCCTTCTCCTAGCTCTTCCCTTGGGTCCATGTTCTCATTCTGATGGTTGGCTGTGAGCATCCCAGTATACGCATCTATATTGGTCTAGCTCTGTCAAAGTCTCTCAGGGGACAGACCCACTCTACCAGGCTCTGACAGGATGGATCTCTAGGTGGGGCTGTCACTTGATGGCCTTTCCTTCAGTCTCTGCTCTACTCTTTGTCCCCGCATTTCTTTAAACAGGAACAATTCTGACTTAAAATTTTTGAAATGGGTGGGTTCTCCATCTCTTAACTAGGGGTTGTGCCTCTCTACTGGATATGCCTTTACAAGTTCTATCCCCCTATTGTTAGGCATTTCCGTTAATATCACTCCTGCTGGGTCCTGGAAACTTCTTGCTTCCCTGGCATCTGGGACTTTCTAGCGACTACCCCAGTTCCCCATGCCTGCACCTCACACAAGTCAGAATGGCTAAGATCAAAAATTCAGACAAAAGTAGATGCTGGTGAGGATGTGGAGAAAAAAGGAACACTTTTCCATTGCTGGTGGGATTGCAAACTCGTACAGCTACTCTGGAAATCAGTTTAGTGGTTCCTCAGAAAACTGGATATAGTGCTACCTAAGGACCCAGCTATACCTCTCCTGGGCATATACCCAAAAGATGCTCCAACATATAACAAAGACACATGTTATATGTGTGTTAGTAGCCTTATTTATAATATCCAGAAGTTAGAAAGAACCCATATGTCCCTCAACAGAGGAATGGATACAGAAAATGTGGTACATCTACACAATGGAGTACTACTCAGCTATTAAAAACATTGACTCATGAAATTCTTAGGCAAATGCATGGAACTAGAAAATATCCTGATTGAGGTAACCCAGTCACAAAAGAATGCACATGGTATGTACTCACTGATAAATATATGTTAGCCCAAAAGCTCGGAAAACCCAAGAAACAATTCACAGACCCTATGAAGCTCAAGAAGAAGGAAGACCAAAATGTGGGTACTTCAGTTCTTCTTAGAATGGGAAACAAAATACTCATGGGAGGAAATACAAGGAGAAAGAGTGGAGCAGGAACTGAAGAAACATCATCCAGAGACTGCACCACCTGGGGATCCATCCCATATGCAGCCACCAAACCCAGTCCCTATTGCTGATGCCAAAAAAGGCTTATTGTCAGGAGCCTGATACAGATGTCTCCTGAGAGGCTCTGCCAGAGCATTACTGATATAGATGAGGATGCTTACATTTAATTATAGAACTGAGCATGGGGATCCCAATGGAGGAGTTAGACTGAAGGAGCTGCAGGGGTTTGTAACCTAATGGGAAGAACAACAATACCAACCAACCATATACCCCAGAGCTCCCAGGGACTAAACCACCAGTGAAAGAGTAGACATGGAGGGACCCATGGCTCCAGCCACAGTACGCAGAGGATGACATTTTCTGGCATCAATAGGAGGAGAAGCCTTGGTCCTGTGAACGCTCATTTTTCCAGTGTTGTAGAATGCCAGGGCATTGGAGTGGGTGGGTAGGAGAGAAAGCATCCTCATAGAAGCAGTGGGAGGGGGTTTGGGGAAGGATCCAGGAAAAGGGATAACATTTGAAATGTAAATACATAAAATATCCAATAAAAGAATATTGTTAAAGAGTAAAAACAAATAAAAAAACTTTTCACAGAGAACAAAGGTGTTCTTATGTCCACTTTAGATATCTGAAATCTAGTAATGACAGTGAGAAAATATTTGGGAAGTAAGCAAAGCAAATTTTGCAGGTGTTTACCCTTTTATTTTTAAAAATATATTTAACATTATATATATTTGAAGTAATGTGTAATGCATAAAACATGTATCTGTATATACTTATGTTAATAAAATATATTAAATGGATGGCAATGTTTTAATAAATGCATAAATCAAGAAAATTAAGTCAGCATAACTATTTCTATACTCATTTTTATGCTTGAGGTTTTTTTTTAAATTATTTACTTTACATTTTTCTCACTGCCTCTCTCTTGCTCACCTCCTCCCACAATCCCTCCCTCATCCTCTCTTCCATTCTCTTCTGAGTGAGTGGGTCCTCCTGGTTATCCCCCAACCCTGGTACCTCATGTATTTGTGAGGCTGGGCAACCCTCTCCCACTGAGGCCAGATAAGGCAGCTTAGATAGAAGAGCATATCCCATGTACAGGTAACACCTTTTGGATAGCCTTGCTCCATTTGTTCAGGATTCATATAAAGACCAAGCTGCAGAATTGCTACATATGTGCAGGGAGGACTAGGTCCAGCAGGTGCATGTTCTTTGGTTGATGATGTAATCTTTGAGAGCCCTAAGGGTCCATGTTAGTTGACTCTTACTTTTCCTGTGGAGTTCCTATTGTCTTCGGACCTACAATCCTTCCTCCTCTTTTTCCATAACCACCCACTGTTCCTCAGTGAGGGTGAGTGGCTGTATCTGAGTGGAGCCTCTCAGAGGACAGCCATGCTTGACTCCTGTATGCAAGCATAATAAATAGAGTATCATTAATATTGCCAGGGATTGGCGCTTGCCATGGGATTGGTCTTAAGTTGGGCTGGTGATTTTTTGACCATTCCTTCATTCTCCGCTCCATCCCCTATCCCTAAATTTTTTGTAGATACGTTAAACTTTGGGTTGAAAGTTTTGGGAGTGATTTCATCTTTCTATCTCTCCACTGGGGTTCCTGCCTGGCTATAAGAGGTGTTCTTTTCAGGTTTCATATCCCCAATGTTGTGAGCCACAGCTAAAGTCACTGATTCTTGGGTGTCTTCCTTATCTTAGGTCTTTTTCTGGAGATGGCTTCTACCTCCCCCATCCCTGTAGGTTGCAGATTTCCATTCATTCTCATGGCTATCCTACCACCTCTTCTGTCCTACCACATGCCTGATTCTGAACCTCCCCGTTCTCCTACCCAGTTCCCTCCCTCCATCTACCTTTTATGACTTTTTA